>NC_067126.1:15484200-15784200 GCF_021347895.1 Acanthochromis polyacanthus | reverse complement strand
GTTACCGTCTCAGGATCTATTGTTAAGGAAAGCAACAATAAACAATAACAAGACATTTGAAGCACATCTAGCTGTTATGTTTCGGCCCACCTCCTGGCATCCAGCTGCTGACAGGATCCAAATGCAGAAGGCTAGCAGTTTCGGCAGTTAGAGGGCCTGGCCTGGTGGATGGATTAGCTGGTGCAGGACCTGAGCCGGGCCTGGTGGATGGATGAGCTGCAGCAGGACCTGGGCCTGGCCTGGTTGATGGATGGGCTGGAGCAGGACCTGGGCCTGGCCTGGCGGATGGATGAGCTGCAGCAGAATATGGGCTGGGCCTGGTAGATGGATGGGCTGCAGCAGGACCTGGGCCCATTAGTCTGTGAAGTCCATGTTTGTACTTCTTTTTTTGGCCGTTTTAGGCTTTAATAGGGAAATGGAGAGTGACAGGAAATGTGGGGAGAGGAGCAAATGACCATAGGTCAGACTCCAACCCATAACTACTCCGTTGGGTCTCAGTTTATATCATCAGACACACAAAAAAACCTTTCCATGATACAGGTTCTGAGGTTGAGGGTCATTTGTGCCGTCATTCGTTGTGATCCTAAGAATGTTACGCAGACCAACATCTTCCACACTACAAATCAGAATGCAGTCTGTAGCTAACTACTTCACTATCGCATTTGTTAGCTTGTCTTGTTTTAGTTTTTCTCTGTTTCTCCCACATGCTGCACCTAGCCAGTCTGCCGAAGCTTCCTCCACTGTTAGTTTAGGTGAGACATGATGACGCCCATCCCAAGTACTGATCAACATCCAGCCCTCTAATGATCCACAGTTTGTCTGTCTGTGTATTCAGTGCCAGTGAGCAACAGACTTTTAAAATAATAATGTATTGACCCTCTGTGACGAATGCCTGTCAGACAATGTTTTTGACATTAAAGGTCCAGCTGAGATTTCAAAAAGGTAAAGCTCAGAATGGCTTATTTCTACATTAGCTCCTTATGTCCAAGGTCAATACAACCATAAGAAGCAGCGATAGTTTAATGGATTGTTGTCAATCACAGGAATTAGATTATTGCACCTTGCACTGATGGCACAGAATGACTGTCACTAAAACTGTCTGATGAAGGAATTGCCTTGCAGTCCATTTAACTTTATGTTGACTTATAAAAAGCCAGTGTGATCTCAAGTGGACGAGAGCAAAAAGGTGTTTTTTTGCTTGGCGCAAACCTTGAGAACACCACAGCACTGAATACACTATGAAGATCCTCACTGGTAATTGTTTAAACCCCTAAAAATTAATTTTTGTCTATGTATTTGTATTTAGACTTTGCACTTTTTTACATGATGATATCTTTCTGCCCTACAATACCTTAGATGTAATCCAAAATTTAGAAAGTGCACAGATTAACAAAGCCCCTGCCTCTCATACCTCCACTGCTTGCTGCAGTTTCAACACATCACCTCAACTCTGCTCAAGCATTGTAAAACTACTCAACACTATGCAATAATGAGTTTCCACACTGGAGTACTTCAGCCGTAAATATTCAAACCAGAGTCTTTTTCTTAAAAAAAGAATGATACAGAAAGCTCCATCCTGCAGGTTGACTGGATTGGTTTCTTATGTTTGTATAAATCTTCTTAAAATCTGAGTCTGTGTTTTTGAGATTTTCATGAGTACATTGCAGTTTCAAGACAGAAATGTTCAGCCATGCTTTGACTGCTAATATTTATTATTTATAACTCCTGGAAAAAAAAAAGTGTCTATTTCTTCTTCATTACTTTGGATCTGTGAATAAATAAGTGTTCATCAAAGTTCAAGAATATCTTCACTTTAGATTTTTTTTCAATTTCAAAACTCAGCCGGATTCAGTGGGTCCGATGAGATTTGACTAACAACAGCCAACCAATAGTCTCTGATTCTGTTTCTAATTCCTTATTGGTGCATAGAAACATAAAATGATTTTCCTGATTAGCAATATAAAACCATTTATGATTTAATAAAATGGTACAAATGAATTTTCTATTGATCAACTAATCATTGTACTTTTTTTTCTCATGAGGATGCGAATTATGTGGGATCTCATCAGTCATACTATGACACTAATTGATAAAATGAATTTTTCTGTTGACTCGCTGAACCCTGACCTAACAATAGATATATGCGCAGGGCTTCTTAATCTGAGGAGCACATCCTGGAGGTTTTTGTCTGAGCAGCGTGTTTAATTTGACTGCATTTTTCATAAATGTCTGTACAAACATGCTGCTCTGAGCTTGACTAGAATCACAGTAACACACCTTGATATACGGGAAAAGGTGTCAGAGGAGCTTCAGCACAACCTAATTCTGTGTGTAAGCAACAGCCGATAAACAGCTGAGAGGGATGTTCAGTGTCAACCTGAGACTGACTGTAACCAGTTTAAAGCTTCCCGTCTGTCTGTCTGTCTCTCTCACTTTCTCTTTCTCGCTCAGCTTTCTCTTTCTTGTCCGACAGCCTGTCTGTCTTTCATCCTCGCTACTGTCTCTCTCTGTGACAGTGATATCATTGTTTAAATACCCTGACAGTGACTGATATTGGAGAAGGTGAAAATGTTAAACAGATGTACCTCTTGACCTTTTCTTCTTTTGCACAACTGTGTCTATTTGTTTTTCTCAGATAGATATTGATGTTTTGAGAGGCTGAAGTTGTGAAAAATCCATTGCTGCTAACCAGAAACGTGGCGAGGATAGATTATCTCTTCAAAAAACAAAAAAAACTGTATACAATGTCTCTCATACTTTTGTACCTGTGATTATCCTCATCAAAAAAGGTTGCAGTTTACTGGCAGATGTAATGTAATGTAACAATTGTACAGAAAAGAAGGCACTCAGTTTGTAGTCATAAATTCAGAATGTTTATGCTGCCTACTCTTGTGTGTCAGGGAAAAAGATGCTGCACTGCTGACAGACAGAATGAAATTATTGAATGCAGTCTGTGCTCAGGAGGCCTTTGGCTGACAGCAAAACATCTATCACAAACAGTAATCGCTAGACAAGTATCATTTACAATAAAATAAATTGCCTTCACTGCACTCTTGGCAGGCCCCAGTTTAGATTTGGTTTAGCGGTTATGGAACTTAAATCGCTTATGACAGCAGAAGTGCCACGGCTGGCTTATTTCCGTACATGCAGAGAAGTGGCTGAGGCAGAGGCATCGTTTTGTGTGTCTGTGTACCTATGTGTTTACTGAGGCTTCTACACGTGCATATGCATGAGTTAGCATGACTGTCTACCTATTAAAAGTCCATTGTCTTTGCAGAAGCTGTTTTCTTCTGTTCTTTTTTCAGTCCTGAACCACTGATAGCACATCTGAAGCCTCTCCATCATGAGATGTCTTTCCTTGAAGATCCCTTTGTGAGAGCCTTCGTGCATCTCTGGGTGATGAATATGAACTTTCTGAACTCAACTTGACATGCCTCGGCTAACTTTGTGAACCCTGCCTTTTACACAGATACAGACATATTTTTAAACCTTCTAAAAACAGTGTTGACTTTTCTTTTACTTTTCAAACCTATTTTCTTCAGATGTAACCTTCTCAAATGACATCCCTTATCAGACTTGGCACAGCTCCCTCTGGAGCCACAACAGGCTTTATGCAACTTCTCTTCACACACAGTAGCAAACAAAGGTAAGCGAAACCTTTGGAACTATCAGCATTGATGCATAATCTTTTATTAAAAGATAGCCAGATCTTTACTGAAGTGACAGACTGTGAACAAGCAGTCTTTATGAACTAATAACCTACCATTCACATGCTAAATGCAACATTCAAACATTTACAACGTAGGGCGCTATGTGCATCTCTATGCAAAGTACACCTAAAAATCCAAACTGTAGACTTAATGCTGAATGCGCACTTTCCACTAAAAACAGTCTTGAGGAGTGTTATTCCATTCATTTAGTGTAGTCCAGCCTACAAATAGCCAACAGTGCAGAGAGATATGGAAGTACAGAAAAATATCTAACAAGCTATGCTACCTTTGGTATTTCCTGACAGAACCTGGTTTAAACTACAGAGAGCATTTCAGCACTAGTCCCACATGTCTATCTCTGAACAGGGGCAAACAGAGAAAACTTCTAAACCCACTAATATGGCACATAATAAGCAGGTAATAAAATGTAATATTTACCAAACAAAAATGTCTAGCTGTAATGTTTGAGTTGGATTTGAAAAGGCACTATTTCCAATTTCCGATTAACACAAAATCCAAATAAACACTGTAGACTTTGACGGATAAAATCAGTGGAACATATCTTCATAACATTTAAACATCTATGGCTAAATAGGCATACTTACAAGGTTCATACATCAGTGTTTTCAAGTTCAAGTGGAAATAACAAATCTCCCTCTCATCTTGATGATCATGAGCAGAGTTTTGGTTTTCTTCTTTGCAACACATATTCAGACGTGTTATACTGGCACTGAACTAATATGTTGACATAAAGAATGACATCCCAGATACATGCAGCTGAAGTGAATTTCTCTCACAGGATCTACATGAGAGGCTCAGACACTCAGACGGAGCTCCAAGTAGACCCACTTCCCAACACTCTGCTCATTTGCATTAAGAGCCGCCTGTTAAAGGGGTTTGCACATCTGATTCTTTATTCTGGTACATCAGACTGAGAAGATACCAGGGCACACCCAGAACATTCTGGAGGGATTATATATCCCACCTGACCCTAGATCACCCCGGAATGTCCCCTGAGGAGTAGGAGGAAGTGCCTGTAGCTACTTTGCTTAGCCTCTGACCACTGTGACAGTAAGTGGAAAATGTTGAATGGATGGACTCTTGCTTTAAAAAGAGAAAAAAAAATCACTCTTCCACACACTTAGTGCGTAAATAAAATACCTCGACCTCTTCCACTTTCAAAAGCCATTGGCTTGATGGATTGGTGAGATTGAAGGAACCTCATGTGGCCTGATACACACACACAAACATTCAAACATCACACATTGAAAATCCGAGCCATCTGTTGCACTTTGCTCTCAAGGTCATGGTGAATTGTATCAGTGACAGAATCAGGGATTCTCAGCCTTTCCTGACTGATTCAGGCCTGGGAGATATTTTCTGCCACCGCCAAAGTCAAGGGTTGTGTGTGTGTGTCTGTGTGTTACCGTTGTGGAGTTTGTGCTGACATGTGCAAGGACACCCCAAAGTACATGCACTTGTGTACAAATCCATATAGAGATTAGGGGACATTCATTTGCCCACAAGAGAATTCTGTTTGTATCCAACTCTCACACACGTACCACTCAATCATAGAGTAGCGTCATTGATGCTGTGATTCAGTAAGTAGAGCAGGATACGTTTGCAGGAGTACAGCCTCATGGTGAGCAGGAAGCTGAGGTTAGATTGTCTTTTCAAGTCTCTTATTTTTTCCTCTGGTTTGTGCCTCTCTCTCACCTTTTTAGCCTCTCTCCATCTCTCTCTCACTTACCGTCATGTCTTCTCCAGCAGTATAGCTTAGAATTATTTTGACCAGGACGTCATCGCTGACAAATACCCCTCTATCCCACAGGGGCTGTACCTACCCATCCCTCTTTCCACAGAGGTGCCCTTCATTCAAGTGGGAGAATTTAGCATCTCTCTCTCTCTCCGTACACACACACACACATAGACACACACGCTGGTGTAAAATTCAACAGTCAAACTGCAGTGACAGATTCACAGTAAAAGTTGAGTTATTACATGTTTCAGACCTTTGTCTCCTTGTCAGCTGGGATGATTCATGCCTCTGGGTGTCCCTGTTTGCTGGCAGTGCCCTCCCCCCTCATGGTTTGTCTCTCTCACTGATAAATCCTTATTCATGAATGAACACGCAGATTTACATCCTCAACTCTTATATCTCCAACTTTGGCGACATGAAGGCACTGTAGATCACTGACTTGAAAGTGAACTATAGTGAATAACAGTCAGAGTTCATCAGTCATTTCAATAGTTGTAGTTTATTAAAAGTTAAACAATGCAAAATGCATGTCCTGAGTTGTTAATTACTTTTTTGGGTGTGGTGATGCATCGCTACAGACGTGTTAACTGTGCTGTAATGGTGTGATGCAAAACATGAATAGACAGATACTGTGAGAAGGATAGAAACTGAGATTTTTTTTTAAAGAAAATGTTAAAAAAAATGGCTTTGGCAGTGGTTTGGATATCAACACACTTGACTGTGGAGGACACATTAAATTCTACTGTCAATTCCAGCATTTTTGCACTACAATCAAAGTACTTAACAAATTCAAACATGTGGCTAAAAATCGCACTAGATTAAGCCATATATTAAAATCATACTGTATGTTACAATTTTAGAGTGCATTATTAACAACATATGCACAAAATTATTTCTGTTGTTTCACTTTATGTAATGTTCATTTCCCCTTATTTTGCACACAACCAACTGCAATCCACATCAGTCAGCACAGAATTCACTAATGACCCTGATGTGCTTGTGGTTATTGCACTGATTTTCTATTTTTACTTAGATGTTTTATATTTTTCCTGCGGCTGAAGTAGTTCTAAATCTGAACAAACTGAACAACTTTAGAGACCATCAGTTTTTGGATGTCAGTGCCGTGGCTTTGGCAGCTAAAGTCAATGTTTTCAAACAGATGGGGTGTTAATGCCAAGTTCAGAATTCAACCTGGCTTACTACTTGTGCAGAATCATTAGCAGGACTGCGAACTCGATGTATTTTGACCACACTTAAACATCTTTGTCACAGGTGCCATACTGATGCTTCAGTTCTGCTATAACTTTCACTCTGCCTGTGAGTTTACTGTAAATTATGCAATGCCATGGGACGTCAGCTGTTTGTGAGAGAGGTGGTCGAGCAGTGCCAAAAAAGAACTTGGAAATGTGCACACAGGCAAGAAGACAGAGCTTAATTAAGGATGCAGTTATTGTAATGTTTCATGTTTATTCACCTTTTAATTGCATTTGAGTTCATAATCTCGTTTTCATATATTTAGTGAGACTCGCCGTAACAGCAGTGCATCTTCCATCCTAGTGCAAACGATATTTGCTTTCTCATTGATAGACTTAATGTGAATATTCTCCTTGAATATCCTTGAATGTCATATTGGGGCTGATAAGGAGACTTCCAGGAGAAAATATGCCTATAGCTTCTTTACTGTCCTTTATCTGGCTCTCTCGTTTTCTTCCTCTGCAGTGTTCGTCTTCGCACCACCCTGTCAGTCACAGGTCTGCTTCATCTCTTCGCTGAACACCTTCAACACATCCCGTACATTTCCATATCTGATCGACTCAGTAACCCTTATCTGTCCGTTTTGCTGTGTACAGATGTGTCGGCGGTGTCGGACCTGTGTTAAATAAGCCCCTGGGCTTGGTGGGATGCTCCTCTGGCGCTGGAAGAATAGATGTAATCCCCTCTGTGTTTGAATATGGCTTACAAAGTCAAAGCTTCCCTGCACACCTGCCTCACAGATAGCCACATGTAAACAGCACGAGCTGTTTTCATTTTTTTTTTTTTTTTTAAAGAGTGGGCTGTGCTTATCTCCTGGTGCACAAAGTGGACATGGGAGAACACAACCACTGCTGCCCGCAGGGAGGCAAATAAAGCTGGTTGTAATTGTGAATGTAAAGCTTACAAACACGCGTGATTAATTTGGATCTTATTAGAATGTTCATTTTTTCTTGACATTTGTTTTAAACACAGAAGCACCCTTTAACAGACAAAGTTCCATCCCTGACCATTGTCATCCATCCCTTTAGATAATTTTTGTGCACCTTACCGACACTCTTTCTCTCTCTTACTTCACCAAATGTTGCTTTGGGTTGTTTGTATCGTTCCAGGCAACCACAGACTGAGTTGCACTTACTGACATTTGTTTTATTGTAAACTCAATATGGGTCATTTTATGTTTTATGAATGTGATTTCATGAGTGTGACTGCACTATAGTTGTTAGCTGTGTTCACTGACCACTTGCAAACTTGGACATCCCATTACAGAGGATGAAATAGTAATGACAACAAGAAACCAATAAAGGCAAGGAAGTGGACAAAGTGAAGTTCAGTTTGACTTTGACTCACAACCATCTACCCACTTCAAACGGGAGACATCAGCTTTATTTCCTACTGTGGATTTCCCATGATGCCTTGAGAAAGATCTTTTTATGGTTTGGGCAAGTAGGGCTTCATAAAAATACCCCAAAATGAAATTCTCATTTTCTTCAAGATATTTGTGCTGACCCAGAGGTCTTTCGATTAGTGTGTGCATTTCTCTGAGCGCTCCTCTCAAGCACATTTCCTAAGTCCCACTGCCCTTTCTTTTTATAATCCACATTTACTCTGCACTCACAGAAATATTAATATTTGATAGAGACCAGTTGGAGAAATGCAAGGATGAACTCAGCACGTGCAATAGCAGGAATGTTCTCCTCAAGCATAAATTGAACTTGGTGATGTTTGGAATGTGCTTTGAGTGCCGAGCCCATGGCCAGAAACTTTTCACAAGGGGACAGAAGCAGCTCACTGCCAGAGAAAGAGTAGAATGCCATCTGGCTCTATCACGGAAAATAGAGAGAGGAGAGGAGAGGAGAGGAGAGGACAGGTGTTTTTGTGAAATGTTGCAAGAAATAGTTTCCAATGGAGAGAGTTTAGGATTCTTATGACTATGAAAAACCTGAGAAAGTATGTAGGGGGGAAAAAAAATAAAAACAATGTTTTAATGTCATAAATATGTAAACAGAGATCGATAAATATCACTTGAATTTCTGTATATTTTTGATCATGAAACAAGAGGACAGACAATCTCTCAGGTATAATGATCATAGTAGGTTGACTTGTTTGGGCTGACATCCACTCAACAATGAGTCTGCTCATACTGCATGTCATTTTCATAGTGCTGGCATACCTTGCTCCTATTGTTTCCTTTGTTTTTTTCCCCATCCCTTTTGTTCCATATCTCATTTTTTGTTGGTCTACTCTTTCATGTTTGTCTTGTTATGCATGTACGCTTGTGCTTGTGTCACTGAGTGTATCGACCTACTTCTTTTCTGCTGACAATTACCCCAGTCTCATCATCAAGTCAACTCCCTACAGCATGTAAAGCCCAGTTCTACTCTCCATTCTCCATTAGGTAGTTTTGCTGCTGAACACTCTGCCCCGTTATGCTCCCCTGTTCTGTTGGTTTACTTGAGACTCACAGTTCTACTGCTGTGTCTTAGCTTCTTGACTCCAAGAAACCAGCCCACCAAGTTTCATCCATACGCCTGGAAAACAACAGCTGTTTCGAACCAATCAGTCCAGTGAAGCAAATTATCTGTTCAGTGCCACTCCCAGCTCCTCTGCCAGCCAGACTTGGCCACTTCTTTACCTGCCTAGATATCCACTCATAGTAAGCTCGAAGTCGTCCTTATCTGAGACTACCACAATAAACTAATCCTTCCAACACTGTTTACTATGTCCTGTGCCCCACACTTGTGTCCATGTTAAAATAAAAATCAGAGCTGTAAACGATCACACAATATTTGATATGTGTGGGAAAATATTCTGGGCTGCACAGTGGCTTGGTGGTTAGCACTTTCTCCTTGCAGCTAGAAGATCCCTCGTTCATGTCCTCGGTCCCCCTGGGATCCTCCTGCATTGGAGCCTGCATGTTCTCCTTGTACATGTATGGGTTTTCTCCTGGTACTCCATCTTCCTCCCACAGTCCAAAGACATGCTCAGGTTAGTTGGTAATTCTAAATTGTCCGTAGGTGTGATGTGAGTGTGATTGTTTGACTGTATATGTAGCCCTGTGATAGAGTGGTGACCTATCCAGGGTATCAACTGCCTTCACCCTAAGTCAGCTGGGATAGACTCCAGCCCCCTCACAACCCTAATGAGGACTGAGGAGTGTATAGATAATGCATGGATGGATGGATGGAAAAATATTCTGCAAATAGAAATGGGCTTTCCCAGTGTCAGATCATGGATAAGTTGAAGGTTTCTAATAGGGCAGTGCATGGAGCTCTAAACGCTGAAAACTGGATCAGTTGTGTCCAAAGCAGGATCAGACAGACTAATGGTGAGCACACTCTCAGAGAATCAATACACCAAGCTTTGTACCCTGAGAGATATAAAAACTGTTTTACCACAGATACAGAATTTGCTATAAGAACAAAATAATCCAATCAGCTAAAGTCTATGTCAAAGGAAAGCTGTCTAGTAGTGTCTCAGAGGACCAGGAGCACCTTTAAATGACTGCTCAGGAGCTCAGGAGGGAAACAGGGGCAGACACCTCTGTGGTGGCTGATGAAAAAAGTTCTATTTACTGATGAATCCATGTTAGATGATTGGCAGTAGCAGGGGGTGAATGTCAGGAGAGCAGCAGAAGAATAAACAAAGGGGGACAGTGTGTCAAACCTACAATGAAACATGCTGCTTAGAATATTTAGGTCTTTGGGGTTTTCCATTTTCCATTTGGACACTTGCACCTAATCCATTCAGCTAATCCATTCAGCCCTGGCCAAGGACAAACAGCTCTAACTTCTTCAGAGATGTACTCCATCCTCCAGTTTGCAGCTTTAACTTAAAGACAAAAAAAAGACTTTCCTTCATAGTTGCCTGACCTCAACCACACTGAACATGTGTGGATCACTTGAACACTGAGAAAGTCAAATTCCTGACATCATAAGAAGCTGCATGCGATATTATTATTATATCTTTGGTGCTAAATCATAATTTAGTTGTTTGCAGAAGTATATAATGAACATAATATAATTGTAGAATTACAATACACTGTCACTGAGAACTGATAAAGTATTTTCCCACCTCTCCCTCTTCTCCCATCCCTCCCCCTTGCCCTCCTCTGTCCCTCTCAACCCGCCCGGCCAGCAGGCAGATGGGTCCCCCCTATTTAGAGCCGGGTTCTGCTCGAGGTTTTTTCTCTGTTAAAAGGGTGTTTTCCTTGCCACTGTCGCCTTTGGGCTTGCTCTGGGGGTCAGGCATATGGGTTCTGTAAAGCGTCTTGAGACAATTTGACTGTAATTGACGCTATATAAATAAAATTGAATTGAATTGAATTGAATTGAATTATTAATCCTACTCTGTATAAATGCAGCTGGTAGTTATAGTATTGTGGGTAATTAAAGATATGCTTAACACATATACCACTAAACCTTTGGTCATGAAAATAGGTTCAAAGCCATGGAAATATGTTGTTCTAAATGTGTATGAACCCTGAAAGGTGTAAGTAGTCAAGAAAATATGCATGTAATTCGAAGTAACTCAATTCACAATTAATATTAACTGGTCTGATGGAGGTACTCATTGCACTCATTTAATTACTGTAATTCACGCTAGTTTGTGCCACTCTAATGAAAATATGCTGAACAGTGGGCTTAGATATGAATATTCTGAAAAGTTCAACAACAGTGCAAGGGTTCATTTAAATATATTGATGGTATATTTTTCAGTCACCCACCCAAATCAGTCTAAGATACTGTTTTCATGGTGTGATTTAAATTGCTCGCTCACAGCCAGCAACTGCCAACGATGTCCAGAAAGAAATAGTTTGTTCCAGCCAGGCAATTAGATGATGAGAAAAAAAAAAATAGAGAAAAGTGATTTTTGTTTCTCAAGTAAGAGCAAAGTTCACCCTTAAGTTGAATGGGTACAACAATCTTGGGAGCACATAAGATTTCCTAAGAAAGAAAACATCAGAGCAGTAATGCATCCCATAATGACAGTGTGCTGACAGTTCCATACAATAAAGACAGCTTAAAAACCCATTGCCATTATGTCGTAAATTAGTGGGATATTTACTAAGCCTCTTATAGCAAACCAACAGGGGTGATGTAAACATATTTAAAAAGCTCCAACTTATTGTGTAGTTAATTGTCTACCTCAATCACATCACACTGAACTGGAGCTGCTGCAGGCCATTAACAGTCTGGAAAAATACACACTGAAGCTGAAGGACACTGAGGAAACAGATAAAACCGAGTGAGAAATATCCGGCTGCAGGTCTTTGTCTTGTGCTGTGGTGCTGAAAGGACAGCTCCTATAAAGTGACCTTATACTGTCTTCATGAGGTAATTTACTTCAATTTTCTTTAATGCTGTCTCTGTAGTTTTCCCAATTGTCTCAACTGTTACTGAAGACAGACCAAAGTTGTGAATATGATTCCTCAAACTTTGCATCTGAAGAAAAGTGAACACTTCTACTGCTCAAGCATTTACTTACAGTAGCCATGATAAATATTTATTGTGTAACAGTACAAAATACACAGTTTTGTGGTCACGGCTCATTGAGGTCTCATTACAATAAGAGGAAATAAAGGAAGGGCAAGAAATAACAAACACACACACACACACACACACACACACACGTATGTGTATATAATGAAAGTTTGAATATATGGAATGAAAGTCTGAATACATGGAATGTTCCAACTTTTATTATTATATGTACTTTTTATTATATAAGTTTGTCATATTTCATGCAGCTGCTCAGTGGTGTAGTGGCTAGCACTTTCGACTTGCAGCACGAAGATCCCTGGTTCGAATCCCGGAGTGGGCCTGGGATCTTTCTGCATGGAGTTTGCATGTTCTCCCTGAGCATGCGTGGGTTTTCTCCGGGTACTCTGGCTTCCTCCCACAGTCCAAAAATATGCTGAGGTTAACTGAGTACTCTAAATTGCCCGTAGGTGTGAATGCGAGTGTGATTGTGTGCCTGTATATGTAGCCCTGCGACAGACTGGTGACCTGTCCAGGGTGTCCCCTGCCTTCACCCAAGTCAGCTGGGATGGGCTCCTGCGACCCTAGTGAGGATAAAGCGGTGTATAGAGGATGGATATTTCATGCATGAATTTTTGAGTTAATGCTACAGATATGTCTTGTGGGGTAACAGTCATCTTTGACCACCAGTTTCTGATGAGTGCATCCTTCAGTAAACATATGTGCCAAATTTGATGAGGCTCCCTCCATGTGTTCAAAGTATGTAAAGATCAGGAGTATGTAAAGATCAGGAGAATTAAAGAAATAAATGGGACCAACGGACGGACAACCCAAAATGTACAGTTGTCAATAATAATAAACATCATTGTGTCTGTTCAACTCTAAAGCTCTTCCTGCTACCATGCTATGACTGACAACGACTGGTGCACAACCAAAGTCTTCCAGGTGGAACTTACCCTCTCGCTTCTCCATTCTGGCAGCACCAGTATGTACACATAATTAGACTCTAATTGTTTGGCCTACCAAACACAAGCCTCATACTGAGCAGTTTAAGATGACTACATTCAATGCTTCCCCACTAATATTTATACCATTAATAAAATATTTGATTGTGAAAAGCATCGAACATATAGGCAACCATCGATCAGCCCTGCAGTTTCCCTCAGCTCTGGGAGCTTGTAGGTAAACCTCATATCCAGGAGCAACATGCAGCTGTTTTCAGTGAAAAACTCATTGTACACCACCTTCTCAATGCTTAACAGATGACCAACAAATGTAAACATTTCATAGCTGAGCATTTAGCAGCTAAAGGGACAGATGTGCTTTTTAAGAGCTGGTGAACAACAGAGAACAAAAAGTGAGTTTTTTTCATGAGGTGGCCAGAAAAAAAGGAAACGTTAATGCTGCTCCATATCGGTTAGGTTTGTGAACAGGTTTGCCGTGTCAAAGTAAAATGTTAGATTTCAGTATGCTGTGTTTGCAGGTTGTTTCTCCTGCCGGGTTAATATTGCAGGTGTATTATTCTTGATTTTAAACCATCCTTTGTGACAACCCCTCTGCCTAATTATTCCATACGTAGATGAATATGTTTTGATCAATACACATACACTATTCAAAACTTTGGGGTCACCCAGTTAATTTCATGTTTTTCATGAAAACTCACACTTTTATTCATGTGCTAAAATAATTGCAGAAGGGTTTTCTAATCATCAATTAGCCTTTCAACAAGATTAGCTAACACAATGTAGCATTAGAACACAGGAGTGATGGTTGCTGGAAATGTTCCTCTGTAACCCTATGGAGATATTCCATTAAAAATCTGCCATTTCCAGGTAGAATAGTCATTTACCACATTAACAATGTGTAGACTGTATTTCTGATTGATTTAATGTTATCTTCACTGAAAAAAACAGCTTTTCTTTCAAATATAAGGACATTTCTAAGTGACTCAATTTTTTCAGCGATAGAGTACATGGCACAATGGTAGTGTTGGATACACCAAGCAGCCACAACATTAAATGCAGGTAAAGAGAATTACACACGTGGACAAAATTGTTGGTACCCCTCAGTTAAAGAAGGAAAAACCCACAATTCTCACTGAAATCACTTGAAACTCACAAAAGTAACAATAAATAAAAATTTATTGAAAATTAAATAATCAAAAACAGCCATTACTTTTGAATTGTTGATTAACATAATTATTTTAAAAAACAAACTAATGAAACAGGCCTGGACAAAAATGATGGTACCTCTATAAAAGATTGAAAACTATTTGACCAGAGTGACATGATTAACTCAGGTGTGTCATTTAATTGACATCACAGGTGTTTCCAAACTCATAATCAGTCAGTCTGCCTATTTAAAGGGAGACAAGTAGTCACCCTGCTGTTTGGTGAAAAGGTGTGTACCACACTGAACATGGACAACAGAAAGCGAAGGAGAGAATTGTCCCAGGACATCCGAAAAAAAATGATAGACAAACATCTTAAAGGTAAAGGCTATAAGACCATCTCTAAACAGCTTGAAGTTCCTGTGACAACAGTGGCTCATATTATTCAGAAGTTCAAGACCCACGGGACAGTAGCCAACCTCCCTGGACGTGGCCGCAAGAGGAAAATTGATGACAAATTGAAGAGACGGATCGTTGGAATTGTATCCAAAGAGCCCAGAGCAACCTCCAAAGAAATTAAAGGTGAACTCCAAGGCCAAGGTACATCAGTGTCAGATCGCACCATTCGTCGTTGTTTGAGCCAAAGTGGACTTCATGGGAGACGACCAAGGAGACACCACTGCTGAAAAAAACTCATAAAAAAGCGAGACTGGAATTTGCAAAAATGCATGTTGACAAGCCACAAAGCTTCTGGGAGAATGTCCTTTGGACAGATGAGACCAAACTGGAGCTTTTTGGTAAGGCACATCAACTCTATGTTCATAGACTCAAAAAGCAAGCATACGAAGAAAAGAACACTGTCCCTACGGTGAAACATGGAGGAGGCTCAGTAATGTTTTGGGGCTGCTTTGCTGCATCTGGCACAGGGTGTCTTGAAAGTGTGCAAGGTACGATGAAATCTGAAGACTATCAAGGCATTCTGGAGAGAAATGTGCTGCCGAGTGTCAGAAAGCTTGGTCTCAGTCGCAGGTCATGGGTCTTCCAACAGGACAACGATCCAAAACACACAGCCAAAAACACCCAAGAATGGCTGAGAGAAAAGCGTTGGACTATTCTAAAGTGGCCTTCTATGAGCCCAGATCTGAATCCCATTGAACATATGTGGAAAGAGCTGAAACATGCCAGAAGGAGCTGAAACATGCCATTTGGAGAAGACACCCATCAAACCTGAGACAACTGGAGCTGTTTGCTCATGAGGAGTGGGCCAAAATACCTGTTGACAGCTGCAGAACGCTCATTGACAAATACAGAAATCGTTTAATTGCAGTGATTGCCTCAAAAGGTTGTGCAGCAAAATATTAAGTTATGGGTACCATCATTTTTGTCCAGCCCTATTCCATTAGTTTGTTTTTTTAAATAATTATGTTAATCAACAATTCAAAAGTGATGGCTGATTTTGATTATTTAATTTTCAATACATTTTTATTTATTGTTACTTTTGTGAGTTTCAAGTTATTTCAGTGAGAATTGTGGGTTTTTCCTTCTTTAACTGAGGGGTACCAACAATTTTGTCCACGTGTGTATGATCTCATTCCAATACAGTGTTCTGCTGAGAAACCTTGGGTTTCATGTGGATGTTACTTTGACATGTACCACCCACCTAACCATTGCTGCAGACGAAGCACAATGGCAATAGTCCTCCCCAGTGCAAGACGTCTCCCTAGTTATACTGCAAAAACTGCTCAGGAATGACTCAAGGAACATGACAAAGAATCCAAGGCATGAAATGGCCTCCAGGTTCTCTAGATCTCAATCTCGACAGGAGATCAATCCCCAGAGGCCCACAACCCACATGGCCCAAATGATCCACAGCAGCTGAGCTGGTGATAAACACCACAGCAAAACCCACAGAGGTCACATGGTTTTAGTGTTGTGTTTGATAGGTGTAGCTCTGTACAGTGTGATGTCCAGTAAAGTGTGGATGTGAGTGGAAAACATTCCCATGCTCCGGTGTGGTTTTGCTTTGCCTCTGATTTCTTTGCCCACCTACTTGCCCATAGGCTTCTCTCTTTGCAGTCACCAATAAACCACTACAGTATGAACCTGCATGGTCTCACCAGGGTCTCCCTCCCTGCTTGCTTGCCTGACAGTTAACCATGACAGACCTCCATAGAATTGATCACTAGCGACTGTACAATGGATCCCAGGTGCCCCAACTTTTAAGATTTGATGGGAAATGTTGACTTTTTCAGCGGTTTAGACACAACAGTATGACATTTGATATAAACTTTTCATTTTAGTTGAACTGCTTAGATTCAGATTTCATTTTTTTCAATTTTAAATGTTTTTTTTTTCTGTGAACAGAATGACTGTAGTGAGGTTGAAGCCAAAGTTTATCAGTGTCACAGGCTGAAAACTTTCAGATCACACTTCATAAACTGTATACAGTAGCAGTTGGAATCCATGCATACAGTGACTTGTGTCAACAGTCCAGACTGCAACTGGTGGTGTAATAATGTGGGGAATGTTTTCTTGGCACACTTCAAGTCTCTTAATGCCATTCAATTGTAGTCTGAGTATTGTTGCTGACCATATGTGTTTTTTTATGACCACAGTTTAACATCTTATGTTGTTGCTTCCAGCAGGATGATACTCATTATCACCAAGATTATAGCACAAATCAGCACCAGGACTTTCCAGGACAGGGGTTAGTGTTAGATATGGAATCATTATTCTTAGATTTAAATTTTGTATACAGTTTTCAGATTTAGGTACCAAAATGATTTGGTTAGGTTTAGGAAAATTTCCCAATTTTGGTTAATATATGAGCCGGTCACAACATGTTTGAAGCTTTTCATCCAATAGCTGTTGATCAATCCTGCTCTATCTAATATATAACTGATTTGGCAGAAAGGACTGTAACAAATAAGTTAATTCAAAATGTTTTTGTGATACATCACAAAAATCCACTATTAGCAGAAAAGACGTTTCGCTCCAAATGTAACTGAGAATACAGTTTAGTTGTATAAGAACATTGTTTTAGGAGGCAGGATTAGAATTTGTTGCCTCAGATGCAGATTAACTACAGTTACTACAGTCCTGAATGCACACAATTTCTGGGACATGGCAATTTTAACACAATGCTTGACAATTCCACTGTGGTGTATTTTTATATTAGTATTTGTGAGCTGTTTCCAGATTCTATTAATTCATATAAAAGTAGATTTTTATCATCACAGATTAGATACCAAAACAGATTCTATTTCTTAAGACTTACTAGGATTTATACACGTTACTGTAATACCAATAGCACAGTATGGCAGCATGCATTTGCTCTCCAGCTCTACATTTCTGCAATGCTTCCCCAACTCACACTGGTGATGTCATGCTGAAGCAGGCCCTACTGTAACAGGGAAAACCTGCCAAGTCATTTTAGAAAGCCACAGCTTTGAAAAGATTAAGCGGATTAAAAACGGAACACAGTTTTGTCCAAACAGCAGAGCTTCAAATGGACAGCCCTGTTCTGACAGTGTTTGGACAATGTCCCCGGGGCCAAAATCAGTGCTGCCTATCTTTCCTCTTTCAAACGAGCAGCAGAAGCAAAGCAAGCTTTCTACATTCTGTCAGACTCCTCTCCAATCTACCACTCTTTGTTGTCGATCTTACTCAAAATGCAGCACCTTGAGGCTGTGTTTGTCATCTTGCACTTAAAACCACACCACTCAGACTTCGCTGCTCTGCTCTGAGGCAGATTTTTCAGGACTTCAAGGCCTGAGCTAATTTGATCAGAGCATCAGGGTGTATTCATTCAGAGCATTTAGTGACTCTTCTGCTTTCTGAATCCTGGCTTATCATCCTGATGTGAATGATGATAGTGCAAAAATGCCCTTGCTGTATGTCCCTCACTTACAAAATTTAAATGATAAATATGGTGGTGTTTGTGCTTTATATAGTATTCATTCCACACACATGTGTCTGTACTAAACATGGCAAAGGCTTCATGGAATCTATCACCATAGTGACATGGCAGACATTTTCTTCATGCTGTTGCCATGACAACCTTTCAGACATAGAACATTTATTAATGTGCCAAAAGAGAGGAAAGCCTCCCCAGGACTACTAACTCCACCACAGAGTTTTACTGCACATGAACACAATCAAAACGACACCACACACACACACACACACACACACACACACACACACACACACACACACACACACACACACACACACATATATATATATATATATATATATATATATATATACAGAAAGACAGAGAGAGAAACATAGATCAATGTGACTTCCTGCCTATGGACTGTGAAAAGACATGAAGACAGGGTCTTGAGACAGGGTCTTGTGTACTTTAGCAGGAACACTTACTGCACATTCACAAGTACAGATACGTATTTATTTTAACACATTATTTTCATAACTCTCCAACTTCATTAGGATCACCTCCTCCCTTCTTTTCTCCTTGTCTTGTCTTTCTTGTACCTACTCCCGCCTGTTGCCACCCGCTTTGGCTAATTGAAGTATTTGCGTTGAAAGACCTGGGGAAGGTTCTGAGGGGGCCCCCTTTAATGAAGTCTGATCTCATTAAAAGATACAACAGCCAATGTGAGCGCAAAGGAAAAACACACCAGGACAAAGGAAGAGAGGCCAGTGAGAGCGTCAGTAGGTTGTTCTTCGCATAATGAAACACCAACATTAACAATGTGTGAATCACGAGATTAATAAGTGGAGGAATGGGCATGCTCATTCAAATCTTCTTTCTTAAGTGCTGTTTGCTTCTGCAATTAAGACAGCTACTGTCTATGTTTTCAAGATGTTTTGATTTAAACACATGGTGAAGAATCTGTGCATGGCAAACCTTCAGCATCCAGCAAGGGTGTAGTTTCCACTGATAATTGCTGCAAACATGCCCTTTATCATTCTAAAATTGCAGATAAAAATGTTGCTTTGCTCACATGACTTGCTGTCTGTTATTATGATGCAGTCACAGAAACAAACCTAAACAGTAACTCTGTTAATAAGCTCCTCTGTGGTTGTCTTTTCACCTCTGACCACAGCCATTACAAATGGGCGATGGGTAACCACATCCATTAGTGTCACAGGGTCCCAAAGCACACTTGCACTTCTCTGAAGCCACGAGAGAAGTTAAACTGCTTGTTTTTTTTTACCCTTACCTTTGCCTCTCCGGCTGCCTTAAGCCCCATTCGCTCAATACTAGTAATCCCCAACCCCCCTACCCCGTGCAATCCGTGTTGCATTTGGTAGATTCACATAAGATGAGAAATCTGTGCTTACTGGAATTTAGTGCCGTTATCCACAGATATGTCAATAGGCCGCTATATTGTAACTACTGCATCTGTTGAAAGACAGAAAAATGTTCTGTACTACACTCAGCCATGCATGCGATCCATCTAATCATCCTTAGAATTTTTGCCCTTCCAATAGATTTGAGCTTGCTCGCTCTGTGAATGGGTTTCCATGCTGTGTAATAACATGAGCCTCCTGAAATTGTGTCCAAAGTGCAGCTCAAGCTTCCATTCAAAGTAGCTAATGCAGCCTCAATAATTTACAAGTGGGAAAGAATCAAGAAAGGTGCAGGGTAAACATGAAACCTGGCAAAAACAAAAGACCCCAAATTACTCAGATCACTCAATTTGCAAGTTAGCAATATTATCAGAAGACCTCTGTGTTTGGTGAAATATGGTAGATAATTTGCAAGGAACTATTTACTAATGACAGATATATGATTGGTAGTGGCAGGTGGTGATGTAGAAGAGTCACAGACATTTTTCAGAGCTTTAGTGATGACATCCTTTCTGCATGTTAAAGAACAGTGCACAGCTATCAACAAACGTTTACATACCAGACCATGGATGTCTAAAAAATGGGCAAGGTCAGTTTAACCAAATATTGGCATTGTTGAATGTGTAATTTTGATCCAGCAGATTTTGCCATATTTCCAATAAACCTATCATGGAATTAAAGATATACTCCCAATTTCTATGAAAGAAAAAAAAATGCTTTTTCAGTGACTAAAACACATGAGCTTAAGTGATTCCATTATGGATATAATTCTTAATTAATCAATTAAGAATTATATTAGTCATTGAAAACTCAATACTGTCATGACTTACATGGTCTTTAAAAGTGAACGTAAACATTTGCTAATGACTGTATGTGCACTTCAGTCAAAGCATATGCAAGAGCTCTCTTTTATAATGCAGTTTTATTAGACTTACCAATAAAACTGTATGACCTAAAGTAAAGACATAAAGTAATAACATAGCACAGCAAAATAAATCAGTGTTATGAATTCATCAAACATCTGTGCAAGTCTTCGTTTTTCCACCTCTAAAAAGATTGCCAAATTCTGCCCCACCCTCACCCTTTCTGATGCAGAGAAACTCGTCCACACCTTTGTCTCCTCCAGGCTGGACTATTGCAACGCACTTCTCATCAGGATCCTCAGCAATAGCCTGCAAAAGCTCCAGTATATTCAAAACAGCATGGCTAGGATCCTGATGAGAGCACAGAAGCAAGACCACATCCCACCCATCCTCCATTCACTTCATTGGCTCCTTGTCTCCTTCAGAATTCAGCACAAAATCGCTTTCCTGCATCCACATCAATGCCCCAGACTATCTGAAAGAATTCCTCTGCCGCCCATCATCCACATGAAACCACCCAAAAATCGTTACCTCCTCCGCCAGCCCAGAACCAAGGTCCGGTTCATGGAAGATCCCTCTCATCTGAAACTTCCTCCCTGACCATCTGAGAGCTTCACATACAGTGGATGTTTTTCTTTTAAAAAGCCTTTCTTCTTAACAAAGATTTTAATTAAATGTGTGCCTGAAAATTTTATGTCTTTATTTTATGTTATTGTTTTACCTGTTTGTTTTATTTTTATCCTTTCATATCTTTAATGTAGCACTTTGAGATTTTACTGAAATGAAATCTGCATTACAAATAAAATGTATTGTTACTGTTATTTAAAATAATACTAAATACATTATTACATAAAATGCTCATCATAATGTTTCATTTGTTGGATGCATATAAATGCAGGAAATAGAATCTTTGTCTGGTTAATTACCCCTATGGGTCTTTAAATGAGGTTAGCTGACATCAGTGTAACAGGATGAGATAAAGAGCAATGCATTATCATACTGCATTCATGCTTGAAGCTTTGTGAAAGCCAAGCTCAATCACATAATGTTGTTCTTCACATGTTTCCATGCTGTACCTTAGACTGTGATTGCATCATCTGAGGTTCAATTCCGAGTCAAGCAACATTTCCCACATCACACCTTTCTCCCTCTGCCCTTGTTTCAGGTTTGTCTGTGCAGCCAAACAGCAAATGAAGACAAAAAATGACAAACACACAAACAACAACAAAATGAAACATTTATTCAAATATCTTACAAATTTGTCTTTCTGATTTGGTTAGTTTTAGTGTTTTCAACCCAAAATACAATATGAACAAATAAAACATTTTGCACCAGTCAGTCAACAGTAAATCTACCCATCATTTATCTCCACACCGCTTAATCCTCATTGGTCTATCCGAGCTGACTTAGGGTGAAGGCAGGGGACACCCTGGACAGATCACCAGTCTATCAATCTATCACAGGGCTACGTATATAGACAAACAATCACACTCACATTCATACCTACAGACAACTTAGAGTCACCAGTTAACCTAAGCATGTCTATGGACTGTGGGAGAAAGCCGGAGTACCGAGAGAAAATCCACACACGTACAAGGAGAACATGCAAACTCCATGCACGAAGTTCCAAGGAAGGCCGAACGAGGACATGAATGAGGGATCTTCCAGCTGCAAAGCGAAAGTGCTAACCACCACTCCACTGTGCAGCTCTCAACAGTAAATCCCCACACTATAATCCTGTGTACACATTATTGTAATGCATCAGTAACAGTACAATAGTAATGTAACAATATAACAATCTGAATTGAGTCATTCTGCATTTTGAGTACTGCAAGCTGCTTGTTGTTTTTCTTTTTTTTTTGCTTGTTTGTTTGTTTGCATTTTCTTATTTAAATAACATTGTGATATATTTGGTAAATTAGTTGCAAATTCTGTTCTGCTGACATGTCAATGTATTATGAAACTGTTGTCTTGTTATGGTTACTTATCTTTTAGTTGTCTTATTACCTCTCAAAAACCCCAGCGGCTCAGTCAGAAAGCTGCTTCACCATAAACATCCTGGGTAACAAACTGATTTTGGCTTGTGGAGACTTGTTTAGTTATATCTGACTCTAAGTCAGCGTGAAGTTAATTATTTGTGTCAACTATCATATGAGATATTATCCAAAGTAGCTACAGTGAAGTACGAGCAGGACTTCTAACTTAGTCTATTGACTCAATCAACAAAGATTATTGGAGGGGAAAGAATGAAGGAACAAGGCAGGAAAAAGACAGCCTGACATATCTACATTATCTACTCAGCCTGGATAGTAGTGAAGGTTTCCGTCTGTTGGCAAAGGGGCCATGTGTTTTAAATCCTTCCTCTGTGTCTGAGACAAAGCTTGTCACCACCAACACTACCTCCCTACCCTTGTTTGACCAAACATTCACACATTCCATCCTTCACATGTCAACGGACTGACACTTGATCCTAATTGGCCACTACTGCAGGGAAGGAGTGTCGTCTCCTAGGCAGAAGTGTTTAAATTCCATCTGTGAAACCTGAGTTCGCCCACAGGGTCACTTCTCCTTGGGTGGGGAATAAAAAACTGACAAACACAAACAACCACAGTTACAATTTTGGCCCAGTCTGTCAGGCGTCACCCACTCTATAGCAAACACATCAAACAGGATCTCCCGGCTGTCTTGGTGCAGTTGGACTGTGCCCCATTCCCGAAAGGTCATCATCAAACACACTCCCATTCCAGCCTGTCAACAAATTAGGAAAACAGGGACCGGTTTGTTTTACCACATAAAAGCTGACAGGACCAAGCTGGGTAAATACTAACAGGATTACTTACTTCTTCATAATCTTGGGATTATGACTGGTCTGGGAAATCCAAGGAACTGCTGGGTCTTTCACTGGTAGGTCTTAAAAGGCTCTACAGCAGCAAATAACTATCAAGAAGGGAAGCTCGTTTTTGTTCAGCTTCATCCATCACCGTGTTAGAGCTATAAACTGAAAAATCAGCCAGACTGGTACATGAGCTAAAAACGTATTGCAGATACATCAGTATCAGTAACGGATTTTTAAATTCCCAAAAATCCGTCTGAGTGTTGATCTGAAAAATTGATCGGTATAAAGTATAAATAGTTTTCTGCATGTGTAAATTGATAGTGTGTATTGTGCTCTGTAGCTACACCACAAGAGTCACTGACACTGTAAGGGATACAACGTACATTCTCAAATAGTAGTCAGAGCTGTTATTTACCTCACATTGTTATATGACAAACTGCAGTATAAACCGAAACTGTTTGACTGGACCTTATTTTGTCAAAACATGAATGTGAGTCTAAGGATTTTCTTTTTTCTTTTTTCTTTTTTTTTTTTTTTTTTGTTGAGGCTGTTGGGGTGTGGGGGATGGGTGTCTTTGAGGATCTATGAGGAACTGTACTTGGACAACTCAGACCCAATAACCATTGAAGACTCAACATACGGTGCCATTCCATCCATTTTAACTTGTGAGATAACTGATGCCATCAACAATTTGAAACAAGGAAAGAGCCCTGACTAGACAACATCTGCTCTGAGTACATCAGAGCTGGAGGAGAACCAATCATCCAAGCACTTCAGCAACTATTCAACTGTATCATCACAACAGGAAAAAACACCTGAGTTGTTCAAGAAAGCATTGATAGCTGTACTTTACAAGAAAGGCAGCAGACTTGAGTGTGGTAACTGTTATCCTATTAGCCTATTGAGCCAAGTTTACAAGCTTTTCATGAGTATTTTTGCAGCACAGATGAAATTGGACCTCTACAGATCATTCCTTGAAACACAAGTCATATGTCAACCTGTAAGAGACACCACTGAGCAAATCCTAGCTATTGAGCAAATCATTGAGAAATCAATAGAATTCAACAACCCTGTGCATATCACTTTCACTGACTTCACAAAAGCTTTTGATTGTGCTAAACTACCCAGTTTGTGGCATCTCCTAAACAAAACCTAAACCAACAAGAATTACAATAGCCTACCGAAAAACCTTATACCAACTCAACAATAAATATCAAAACAGATCTTGGAACTACACGTTCTGTTGACATCTTGAAGGGAGTTAAACAAACTGGCAATAAATGCTTCTCTACTTCTACCAAATATGAGGTCACAGTCTTTCAACCCTTAGCTATGCAGATGATCTTGCCATTATCAGTAATTCTAGAACTGATCAACAAAATTTTTTGAATGTACTTTGCCAAACATGCACAACAGGCCAGCTTACACATCATCATCTCCAAAACGAAATACATGACAACTGACGAAAACAGTGCCAATCTCCAACTCTGAATGTACAACCAGCAAATCACTGAATTGACTGAATTTGTATTTCTCAGTCACAAACTGTCATCAAACAACAATGACATGGTCGCTGTACAGCATCACATCACTCTAGGTTTGGCAGCTTTCAACATAAACGAACAAGTCTTAACATCAAAACGAATTCCTTATCTGAAATCCAAGATCTTTGACATACGATGGCAGTTGTTTTATATGGTCTTGATTGTGCACTAGACAACAAAATCTCATTTTATCTCTGAACCGCATTATGAGATGTGTGACTAACAAACGCCTCAGTGACCATATCCCTATTAATGAAATATTCAATAAGGTCAAACTGAAGCCAATCACATCAGTTATTAAACCAGTAAAACTTAAACTATATGGTCATATCAAAAGATCAATGCATGGTGTGAGTAAGATACTGTATGTCTCCAATGAAAATTAGCAGGAAAGAGGAACAAAGGTCAACAAACAAGTAAAGACCTTTTATTCTCTTAACTCATCTGCTGGTGATCGAACTTTGTGGAGACAAATATCTTGTGTTGATGCTCAACTTGGAACAGATGGAGAAAGCGACTGATGATGATGAATTCCTTGGAAGTGTAACTCTCAAAATCTAAAAATAGAAGTTTGACTCCAAAATTACTTACTCAAATTCACCTCAAATTATCTGTGAACCTCATATACACTGATCATCCACAATATAAAAACCACTGATGGATGAAGTGAACCATCATCATCCTGTTGCTATATAATGTTGTGCTGGGAAATCTTGGTGCCTGACATAAATGTGAATATTGCTGTGACATATACCATCTACCTAGACACCAGTGCAAGCAGTCTCCCTAGCAGGATGATACCACCCGCCACACTGTAAAAATTGCTTAGGGACAGCTTGAGGAACATGACAAACAGCCCAAGGCCTTGACTGGGCATTCAAGCTCCCTAGATCCCAATGTGATCAAACACTTGTTGTTTTTGTGAGATCAGAACAAGAATGGTCAACAGACACATCACACCCCACAACAGACAGCACACAAAAGCCCTGCTGCCCTTGTGTTTTAATGTTGTAACAGATCAGCGCCTTCCTCAGTGCACATCTTCACAGTTTGAAACCCTCGGTATGTATGTATGTATGTACAATACAATATGTATGTATATATACTAATATATTTTGATTCATTTTCAATCTATTTTCTCTTCCTGCTTCCTTCACTTCTCAAACTGATCCTTACAGGAACCAGAGGACAATGAAACGACCAGGCCTCGTTTGTCACCTTGAAGTACAACACGCAGTTTGTGTCACAGACTGTTAAACTGTTTAGCTGCAGCATATATAAGAAGTGCCACAAGAAAGATGATTTCATACATTGTACTCAGGTTATGGAAGTTTTTTTTTTTTAATTTTATTTATTTATTTTTTTCATCAACTGCAAACCTCCTCGTACCCACCAAATTAGATTTTCTTGCTGGCAAAGATGTGAGTCTTTGAAGAAAACTTGTTTCCACAGTAACAATCCACAGTCATTATTCATCTCATTCTGATCAGTATTTCACCCCTGATTAACCCTTCATCTTGTCTCCTACTCTCATCCACCTCCCCCAGCTAATTCTGACTATAAAATCAGCATCATCATTGCCTGGAACTCACCTTATATCTTGTTATCTAGCTAATAATGTCTTCTACATGGAGCATGTCTGTGCTTTTAAAAGTCGGGTCCTCTAACAACTACATCACCATAAATTCCTTCACATAAGCGGTCAATTATTCAAATAAATTTCACTGTTCCTTTACACAAAAAGAATAAAAATTATTCGCACGTAGTCAGAGACACATTCTGAGTGTATTAGAACTTCTTTGTTCAAGACCAAAGAAGAATAGTTAGTAAGCAACACCACAGGATGCATTGCTGACCTTGTGGCCACCTGCAATCATGTGGGAGCAAATTGCCATACTACATGAGGCAGCTGGTAATTTACAAGTCACAGAAAAACAGGTTGAATGTGAACATAAACAAAGATTTGGGGAAATTGCCATGAAAGACAAGGCACCTAAGAGTATATGTAGAGTTGCTCAGTCTGTACCCAGGAGCAAACACACTGTTATGATCAGCATATTGTTCAAATAATTATACCTCTCATCTGTCAGGTTGGAGACTGTCTGTTCAAAGTGCTGTAGGATAGCAGATAAAATGTAGTCTTTCTGTTTTCCATTGTCTTCTTGCCTTTGCATTTTCTGAGTGGGAGTATTCCTTTTAGCACCTGATAAATAATTAATGATGATTCATCAACACATTTGCTAGGTTTAATATAAAAACCCAACATCAAATAGTTTTTTGTTGCTAAAATATATAGTTTAGAAGCATCTCCTGTGGCTGATCATCCATTTTGCCAGACAGTGTTGCAACCCAAACATAATGCTTTAACGATGTGGCACTGAAAAGAGGCTGAAGAAAAGACATTTAACAGTGACACAGAAATGCCAATGCGACTGCTGTGACAAGTATTTTGGAAATATCTAAGCCTTTGTCAGACTGTTTACCTCACCTGTGCATGGCAGAACATCTTGATTTCCACCCATGTTAACAGATTAGAGCCACCACAAAAAACATAGACAATGAAAACATCTGTTGTCGGCACATAGATAGTCGCTTTAATATCAACAATGCATCCAATTCTATTCAAATTCTATTGTCAAAATAAGTCTGTCTGTCTTTCCCTCTCTCTCTCTTTCTTTCTCTGAACAAGGACAAACTAATCTAGATATATTTTTTTATTTATCAGTTGAAATCAGACATTCTGTTACTGAAGTTCATTATCAAAGATAAACTTTGTAGAGAAGATGGAGCTGTCAGTAGTATATGCGTGCCAGCTGCAGCTGTTCAGCAACATTTCCATCATGACCAGGTGAGGTAAGGAGTGGTATGGAGCTTCATTTGCATGTGCAGGAGGGAGGAGGAGCCTGGAATTGGCCGAAAAGCAGCCTCGAAAATGGAATAGAGATCAGGTATGAACCCTGAGCACTTATGCTCCTTAATTTAACAGTTGCTTGATTGCATTGATATTTGAGTTGTTAACTTTAATGATGCTTAAGGTTGCTAATTAGGCCACTGACGGTTCCCAGATGGCAAACTAAATATGGAGAGGTAGCATCATGGAGCCAAAACAAACACCCTGACAGTGAAGTGACTCTGACTTTAACTATCCTCAAATCCAGGCTACAAACTGCTATATTCTGCACTGCCTTTGACTCTGTCTGCCTAAATAACCATCATGGTGTTTTTACATCTCACAGTTTGGTAAATGGTCTGTATTTATACAGCGCTTTACTATACCTGCAAGGTACCCAAAGCACTTTACATGATACGTCACATTCACCCATTCACACACTGATGGTGGAAGCTGCCATGCAAGGCACTAACCACGACCCCATCAGGAGCAATTAGGGGTTAGGTGTCTTGCTCAGGGACACCTCGACATGAGCACGACGGGCCGAGGATCGAACCAGCAACCCTCTGGTTGCAAGATGGCCACTCTACCCACTGAGCCATGCCGCCCCAGTTTGATGTATCGTCAACATGATGATGTGCTCAATTTGGGATCTAGACCTTGGTTTAATCAGTAAAGCTCTTGTATGTGCTGTACTTACCAAGTAAAACTTCACAATTTCTGCAGAGGCTTACACTCGTCAAGTCTCCCTCAATTGAATCTAAGTGTTTCTATCAAACTGAGGTGTAAATTTTGTGCGAACCTAACCACCAGGCTCATCCATTTTACTGTTGTACACTGACTTTCCTGGTCCACATCTGCCTTCTACACCCCTGAGCCTCAAGCCAACCCTCAGCTCTTGCTTTCCTCAGCTTCCTCAGCCAGTGAACCTCTTCACTCATCTCCAGATGTGCATTGTTAACGGCACCGTAGTCCCCTTTAATGTCCCACCATTGCCACACACTTTTAACCCTTTCACGTCCACCCCCTTTTTCACAAAAAATGACTTGGAAGCATCACAGTGACAGCAGTTTACTGCACATAGTGGTTCGCCAAGTATCTGCTGCCATAGCGTGCACTTTTATGACAAAGTAAGGATCTTATGAGGCTGCTATTGTTAATATGGTATAGCTATCCTAAAATGGTTTGCACAGTAACCAGTCATGAGGCTTTGTGCATTCAAACAATGATTAAGAATGGCCACTGTCCTTCAGAATGCAGGAGCTGTGGCTTTCTCTTGGCCCATATGCAGCCGTTGCAGTCCAGCCTAAAACACTTTAACCGTTGGAAAGGACTAATTCTCTGAGTGCTCCTGCCAGCAGTCTACAATATTTTACAGTGGATGCCAATAGATGCCAAACAGAAAATTTAAACAAGCTAATGTAGACTGTCGTATTCCAAGGACAATATGCTGGTCAAAGTTTCACAGTTGCTTAGCAGAGGACTAACTTCATACAGAGAGCAATTTATCCAAAGTTAAGATTTTCATCTCACAGTTCTGTGTTCGGCTTGATATGATGATGCTTCTGATAAAGAACTCATAATGATGATTGAAGCCCTTCTCTGGTCATTAAATAAAACCAAAAAACGTGACTCTGCCTAATCATATTACACTTATTACTTCACCAAGGAACACAATAGAGTTATTTGACGATTGCCGTTGGTTTAGCTGTCTGTTTGCCTGTCTGTCTGTCTCTCCATTCACAACATTAAAAACGGACTAACAAATTTTGATAACATTTTCAGAGAAGGTCGGAAATGACACAAAGACCAAGTGATTACATTTTGGCCAGGATGCAACTTGTAGTTTGGATCCACAGATTTGTTAAAGATTTCTGCATCATTGTGACATAGCAGCACAGCATCACTGTAACTATGACAATAAGTGAACACTACATCAGCTGCCTGCTGAAGATCACATGATTGCAAGCATGTTGACTGAATGTAAGCAGGCTTCCTGATATGCTAACACATTCACTCATAATCACAACCAAGATTGGAAAAAAAAAAGGTCCACTACAGAGGTGTCAAACTCATTGTAGTTCTTTGGCCACATACAGCCCACTTTGATCTCAAGTGGACCCACCACTAAATTCATAGCATAATAAGGGTTCCACCAAACCAAACTCTTTTGTGCTAAAGCTGCCGACTGCCACTATATTGTACAATGTTCAGTGTCTTCTCTGTAATTCTTATACTTTGCAAAGTCATCACATTGGGTGGCAGACACATTTTGAAACCCCTGGTCTACTATCCTATACTTAACATTGCACTTAATTAGACCAGCCCACCTTTCTCTTTAGATTTCTTCTAGGGCTCCCACATAAGGATATATTTATAGAAAGCAAATGATTTTTCCTGCAGTTATTATTTTATAAATTACTGAGCACATGATAAGTACCTCTTTATTACTCTGACAAGGAACGCAGCAGAGTAATGTCATGACTGGCGTTTGTTTCTCTGTCTGTTTGTCTGCTACAACGGATTTGGGTGAAATTTTCAGGAAAGGTCACAAATGACACAAGCATCAAGTGATTAGATTTTGACAGGAATGTGGCGTATAATCTGGATCTATGGATTTGTAAAAGGTTTCTGCATCTTTGCGAGATAGTGGCACGGCGTCAATGTAACTATGACAACAAGTGAACACTACATGCTGATGATCACATGATTGCGATCCTACTACTTATCAGAACTAATCCATCTGAAATGATGCAAGGAGCAACTGATTAAATTGTGGGGTTGCTTCCGAGCCGAATCAATTCCTGCCACCCACTACATATTTAGATCACGCAATTCGTTATCCGTATATATTGTACACATGCATATGCCTGTGCTCAATGCAAGATCATTTTGTTTGTGGGTACATCTATATTAAATGACCACATTCTATGTTGTGGTGATTTCTGATCATCAATATCTAATAAAAAAGTGTTGCATTTTTTTTTTAAAAATGCTGCATTTCTGACAATTCCATATGGGGGATTAAACAGCCTTGGCAGAGTACTGCGCTCTTTGAGTGCTTTTCTTGTTTCATATATTTTCTTGAAAATAGTCCCTTTTTACATTACTATAGCCCAGACGTAATTCTACAATTTTTCTTTATTTACTATGTGCGGGTCTCTAACTCCGCCCATTCTGACTCTGCTTCTCAAAGTGTTCTTTGGCCAAATATCTGTGTGTTCATTTTCAGGCTGTACATTTGGCACAAAGTGGATTACTTGAAACTAAGCATTATAAATGTCCTACAATGTAAACAACTTAACATACAGCTACCTTTTGATTAAAAAAAACAGCAATAATGAAGATGGGTAAATCCCCACCACCACCTCTGTCCCCATCTTCACAAATAACCCTCTAATGACTATGACAGACTGTACAAGTCGGAATGTTGATTCTTTTCCTTTAAATAGGCTACAATAAGTTGAGAGTGACCACAATGGTGGTTCCTTAGATGTACTCACAGTGACAAGGACGAATTAAACATTTACCCTAATGGAAGAGGAATAAAAGCAGGATGATGGGTGACCATAAAGGGAGACACATCCAAGTCGATCTCACACAGTCCTAAAAGAAAGCAGCTATAAAAAGATGATTATGAGATGATGAGTGGCAACCAGCTGGGATCTTTGCCTGGATAAAGACTTCAGAAAAAAATTCCATCGACCCACCTGCGTCATTAGCTCTCTTCCTAAAAGCTTGGCGTGCAGATTAAAATCACTTGAGAACAGCAGTAGTTACAGGACAAGACAACAGTATCCATTCAGGAAAATCTTCCGCTGATAAATAATGGAATGGAATGAATTATTAAATAATGTGTCCTGCTTTTGGGGGGCTTCTTGAAAGTGTGTTACCTCATGTGGGACAATTGCCTGAAGTCAGAATAACTGTCAAGCTCAGCGGAGATGTACTGGAGAGCACATATGTACAGTACATGTACTGTATGATTAGCTGCTCGTCCATGTTCTACTTGTATGACATTCATATGTATTAGCTGGTGCGTTTATGCTACAAAAAGACAATTAAGTCATTTAGAATAATGCTCACTGTCAGCTGACCTAGCATCTCTTACATTTTTCCTCTGTACTGTTGCTGGTGCTATTTTAGGGACTGTATAAAAATAATTAGACAAGGAGGAAATATCACAAAGAGAGGATGGTATTGGTAAGTTTAATTTGGCTAAGGGGTTCTGACTTTTTGAGAAGATAAGAGTGAGCACTTCATTCTAAATTTGAGTGGACCAAATAAAAAAGTGTGTTGTAACAAAACACTGGTGACTAAAGCTCTGGACTTTGAAATCTGTGTACAGTAAATTCAGCTGTCTGGTTCTAAGCACATGACACGAGAGCTGCTGTTAGTTAAACCCCAGTTAAGACTGAATAACCAGAGTTTGATTGAAAAGGTGAGTCTCGGGTTTCTGTCAAGCAGACCCTACAGTAGGTTGTTTGCTGGACAGAGCTTCAATTTTTCAGGTATTGGTGCTATTTGACACTTGAAAGAGATTGCATTTTTCCAGGGAATAGATGTGGTTTCTTTCACTCAAATCACTTTTTTTTTTCCTATATTGCCAGTTTACAGGAAATGTCCCATAGTGAGGTCAATATCTAACAGCAGTATATTAAAGAAAGAAACTAAGCAAGCATGTGGTAATAGTAGAAACAAAAACTTCCTTTCAAAACAAAGAAAATTCCAGCACAACCAGGCTCAGCTAGGGCCATCTGCTTCGACCAGTTTTGGTAAGGTTAAAGGGGAGAGAGAGTGGGATAGTAGGGAGAAAAGACAAACAAACACAAGAACAATAAACACAGAGGAGATCAGTGGGGCCCTTAGCCTAGCATACTAAATAGACTGCTACAGAAGAAGGCTGAAACAGATGATCTATATCATCATCATCAGCTGGTCCAAATGTAACCAACCACCACCTTTGAATTTTGCTTGTCAACACATTTACACATCTATTATTAACTAACAAAAATCTGAAAATGATTAAGTTGCAGTTGACTGTTTTTTTTTTTAAAGCTTCTATGCTAAGCTAAGCTAATCACCTGTTGGCTCTAGCTTAATAACTACTGGGAATACAGGGTGACACAAAAAAACGGGAACTTTTTAACAAACCAATAAAACCAAGAGTGATGGAAGAAAAATATTTTATTCATAGTAACTGAAACCTTAAAACATGCCATTTAAGAAACAATGATGGAATTTTCATTTTTTTTAATTACTTCCTGTAGATGGCCTCCTCCTGTACGAATGCATTCTTGAAATCTGCTGTTGAGATTCCTCATTGACCTCTGCAACATCTCACAGCTGGGATACTGTGAATTTCATCCTGAATTCTCTGTTTTAACTCATCCAGAGTTCTTGGTCGAGTCGTGTACACTTTACTCTTAAAATAGCCCCAGGTAGATTTCAAGAATGAAAATTCCATCATTGTTTCTTAAATGGCATGTTTTAAGGTTTCAATTACTATGAATAAAATGTTTTTCTTCCATCACTCTTGGATTTATTGGATTGTTAAAAAGTTCCCTTTTTTTTTGTGTCACCCTGCTCATGAATCCATCTTCTCATCTAACTTTCGGTCAAAAATAATGAACATGCTTACCAAAATGGCTGTGTTCAGTTCACTTTTCCAGAGGAATTAAAACCCTGCATTTATGTAAGCAGTGCATAAATCAACAACAGTGTGGTCTGAGAAGCTAAATTTTAATGCACTTGCCATATCACCCAGCTTCTACTTTAGGTACTAATGTGCACATACTTAAGTGCCTGCTTCAGAAGTTAATGTTCCATTAAGATTGACGTTCTTCGCAGTTCTTTACATTTTACTTCTTGTAGCTGAAACAGCCTGAACCAGTACTGTATTATTGTTCTGGGATATTTGGGGGAGGGTGTTAGAGAAAAGGAAACTAAGTAAACTCTTACTGTGCTACCTTCCGAAGCATCATTATATTGTTGCTTTTACGCATGGATGACAAATTAGTATTGGGGCTGGGTTACATTTGATCTGCATTTGTTGTTAGGGTAAAGCATTGCACCCATACTAATGCGGCTGGATAAGGTTCAAGTTTCCTAAGTGGGCCTCAAAAAAATAAAATTAAAAAAAATAAATAAATGTAGTGAATTAGCCTTCAATTTCTTCCAGGCACATTTGTACTGCTGTTGTCAAGCGTATTATGGGGTGTCTGAGACAGCTCGCGTTTTGACACAGTTGCTGAACATGTTTAAGGCGAACATCAAAGTCTTCTCTATAGCAACACGGTCAACTGTCACCAGCCGAATTAAAATGCAGTGTTTGCTTTGGAGAGAGGGATGCATCCATCAAGTCAGGAGCAACAAAAATACTGGGGTGCCAAGCAGCTTTGTAATGGTCTCATATTTGTTCGGCTCTGGGTACAGTCTTGCCTCAGCCAAAACAAACTCTCGGAGGCCAACTCCTTTCTCCTTTCATTCTCTTAGCTTTTACTCTGGCTGCTGCAGCTGCATAATGACATCAGATTATTCAAAAGATTTCTCACAACATGCTGCTGCAGATGTTGTGATCTCATGTAAAATATGTAAAAGAAACACCGGAAAATGCTTACCCATGGGAAATTACATTCTGAAATGTGGTAGATGGCATAATACAGCCTCCTCAGTTTAGCATCAACTGTTTGAAACAGAGTGATCTATAATGGTTAATAAAATTATTTCCAAGACGTAGAATGACAGTTGTCCAATTCATTGAAGTATTATGTGTTAGTGTCTATTTGATAGTCATTAAATTTTAGTGATATCAGCTCCACAGTCACACTCAGGACCTCCAGCTACAACCAAGCGATCACTTTCTTGTGAATGTCATTAGTCTGTCTTCTGTTCTTCCTTCCCTGATGTCCCCATTTTATCTTAATGGTGCTTGGCGCACGGATACTGAGAGTGTGATTGGATTATTAGCCACAATTAAGGACAGGGTAGCAAATGGCTTCAATGAGGCATTAACTATCAGAGGAGAGTAGACTATCTTTATGAGAGGATGATGCCATCTTTAGAAGGGTGACGATAGATGTGCCAGTCTGGAAAATATCAGCCTTGAGTACTTGGATGTACAACACACAACTCCCTATACACCTGGAAGGACACTTGCACGCATATTGCACATGCACACTGATAGTACATGCATATGCTGATGGGTGTAAACAAGCGCACACAGTGAAGCTGTCACAGATCCAAGTGATTACACTGACATGAATGCTTAGGGTTTATGATTAATGAAGACTGCAGATATTTGTGTCAAAAGTTCCAGCATATTTAGAAAAGAAACAGGAGTCTACCAGTTTTTACTTCACTCTTGCATCATAACCTTTTATCCATCTCCTATTTTCCTACTGAAACCGTCCTACAGCTCACATGATGTGGCTATTCACGCACGGTGCTTACATTTAATATACAGCACACCTCCGAGTGACTTATGTGAAGAAATAAAATGTTCCAGACGGTTAGCAAGCCAGCGGGCAACCAGCGTAACATGATCATTAGGTTACACTCTATAAGGGCTGCTACAGTCTCTTTTTATGGTGCATTAGGGAGGATACATTTATGCCCTAAAAATATAGGAAGACACTATTTCTTGGTTGTTTCCACTGAAAGGAGAAATTATAATTCGGAGCAGGAGAATGGACTGGATATATTCTGGCCAGGCACATCAGGGATATGAAATATATATGTTGTAAAGATGATCGCATAACTGACTTTATGTCACATTCAGAGGCACTGAGCATGTGTCCATTTGACTGTTAGCTTGTATTTTATAATCAGATTACTTTATGTCTGAGAGAGCAATAGCATCTGATAAAAACATATCCTGTGTGGTATGGGAAAGATTACTGGGTTTATACTTTCTACTCAACTGTAGCTTGATGTATGGAGTCCAGCAGTGCAGAAGAAGTGCTGGTATACAACCTATTCCGCTCCCACAATAATCTGCATTATGGCAAGAACAGCTAAGCTACGTAAACAGAAACAACAGTCCATCATTACTTGAAGACATGAAGGTCAGTCAGTCCAGAAAATATTAAAGTTTTTTCTGTCACTAGTTGAATTCTTTGAAAAAGTTAGCAAGTTGACAAGGCACACACACACGTACAAAGCCCTGCTGTTGCAAATCGAGGCAACTCATAGAAAATGCAGTTTCTATTAAAACAATGGTACTGATAAAATAGAGTGTAGTAGCCTATGACTTTTAACTGCAGAGGATTGAATTGAATTTTAAGTATCTGCATACTGAGGGAAATTATAAAATGTATGTAACTGCAGGTCAATTTAACGTTGTATATAAGTATATATAATATAGGTGATGAAACATATAATCATAGAGGTTAAATGTAGTGATGGTAATTATTTAGGAGATTGAATCATAGTAAAACAAAACAATGATGATTTATGTGTTTAAGAATAGGCCATAGGGGTCAGCTTCATATTGCGACTCACGAAATAGATGGTCCGAAAGCGAAGTGTGTCAAAAGAAGCTTTAATGCAGGATGTTTTGTGAAGTCTCTATGTGTCAATGTCCTCATTAGGAAACATTCTGCAGCCTCAATGTTCAAATCACAAGATGTGCTGAAAACAAAGACTGTACCAGGTTTGACTGTAATCAAAGCCTTTCAGGGTGATTACACACAATGTTGTGATGCAGCACGTTGCAGGAGAGGACAATCAGGTGAAATCATACTTTGAGGAGGCCTGTGTTGGGGAGGGTAAAGAACTTCAAGTAAATGCATCCTGTTACAGTTTTAGTTGACCTTAAGACCAGTGTAGTTTGTTGCATTTCACTCTGTGTTCAGTGTACAATAACTGACAATCACCAACTCTGCTTCTTTTTTATTTTCTCAAGTGAATTGTAATAATTCAGTATTAGAATATTTCAGTGCGTGTGGAAGTCACATATATATTATAATCAATACTGTGCACCACTAAGACATAAACATATGGAGATTTTCCAACATTTCCTTTTTATCCAACTCTAGGTCATTGTTTCTTAATACTTGTCAGTGAGTACAGGAATAACACCAGTTTTTTGTCTTGTGGGATGGTCATGTTATGTTTCTGCCTCTGACTTAATCCCCTCTGTTTCCAGATCCTTGACTGAAGATGAATTAATAATTAACTAGCTCAGCCAGCAATTATTCTTGGATGAAGAAACAACACAATTCCAGGCAGTGAATTTCTGCGTTTAACTTCAGTAAGACTGAAAAACAAAATTCAGAAGATTCATGGAAAACTCTGCATTTTGGAAGGCACCGTTCACATGCTTGTGACTTCTTGTTTCCATTAATCTCTACAAAATTGTGCAAAATTAGCAAGACCCAAACAGCAACAGTAGCTAAAGGGGAATATGCAAGGTTAAAATAAACTGAAACTGTCCTTTAAGCATTTCATGGAGACTGTTATACATAGTGTATATATATATCAAATGTGAAAGGATTCCCTCTCAAGGAAGTTCCATTGCTCTGGAACAGCAGGGCTCTCACAGCAGGTAATGATGAGGCTCTGTTTGAGGCATGGGCTGACTGGCACCTCTGGGACTGGAACTAACCCATCAGCTAGTGTAAGGTCACGATTCTATCTGTTGTGTTTGAACGAAAAGTAGAAAGCACTAAATTCTCATTAAATTGTGTGTGCATACCTATTACAAGGGAAAAAAAAAACAAGGAAATTGGTGTGTAAACTGACAAGTAATTACAATGGACAGTTTAATTATGGCCTTTATATTTGTTTTCTTCTACAACGGTTAATCACGCAACTTTTTCGAGTATAATGTTACAGGGTCCGAACCCTAATATTCAGAAATGCTAGGTACATGTCTAACACCAGTTTATTTCTCTATTGGAAACTTTGGATCACTGGGTGGTGTTTTATATGTGCTTTATAAATGATGATGGCTTTAGCATTACTGTCACTTTACTACTTACAATAGACAATCCATCCTATCCCAGCTGACCATTTCAGCTTAGCACCCCATAACACCAGATGACAGCAAACAATGGACATGGCTAACTGAACGTCACTCATACTATGATGCAACAACTTAGTGAGAATATTAAATGTTCCAACAATTAATGCTTTTCTAACACCTTGTGTCATTGACAAAAATTGATAACATTCATTGCAACATTTAAGTAACATTCATCTTTGTGGGTGCCACCATGTTGGTTGACATGCATCTTCTGAAGTTGGAGTGCATGAGCTTTCCCAGTCAGTGTTGTGATATACTTGTCAAAGTAGAAAGTTGTTTGTTTTTGTATTTTAAGTTCCAATTTGTTGGGAATGCAGCAGACATCAGTGAGTAGAGCACTAACAAAGCAGAACAAAGCAAATCTCTCAACTTAAATAACCAAAACCGTTTGCAGAAAATGTTATCATCATGTAGGACCTATTCCTGATTCAAGACCTTGATTGTAAAGCATGCATTACTGGGGCCTTTAAGATGTGAATTTTGGTATTATAGACTCATAGTGAATAATTATGAATGGTGTGATGTAACCTTGTCAGCAGACACAGTACATCAAACTGTTTTCTCTAAGCAACTTTATTATGCAGTGTTTGGGACCAAGTAGCAATGCAGGGACACAAGAGAAACTTTAAGGCTTTACTTAGCCAAAGCAAACTGTCCATAGAAAAATCAGCATTGCAAAAGATTAAGATACATCAGCAAAGAAAAAATATCAACAGAAATTCTAACTCTGGTCCTTCAAATAAACTGAGGTCAACAAAACAATAGTAGCAACAGAAATCTGAACTGAACAAACCTGACCTCCTGAATGACACAAAAGAATGGGTATGTATACACATAGGCTGGCTTACAGACACACAAAAAGGGGAGGGACCTATTTCCACACCATTAAAACCCTAAAATATACCCAACTGCCGCTAAACAATACCACCCCAAAACTCAAACAAATGTACACATGCTGTTTTTCTTGAAGCATCTGAAATTCGGAACTCCCTTTCCAGCACTGGGAGTTGGCACCTTCCAATTCCTGTCTCCCAGCATAAAAGGCTGCCTTAAACTCCACCTCTTGCTTTTGCCAGGAACTCAGCTGCATGTGTACGGGTGGCCGTGGCTCGGGTAGAAGAGCGGATCGTCCAATGATCGAAGGATCAGCGGTTCTGTTCCCGCTCTGTCCTGGTCATGTGCTGTTGTGTCCTTGAGCAAGACACTTTACCCACCCCAGCTATTCACACTTGTGTATGAATGTTGGTGGTGATCGGAGGGGCCATAGGCGCGGATTGGCAGCCTTGCTTCCGTCAGTCTGCCCCAGGGCAGCTGTGGCTACAAATGTAGTTTACCACCACCAGAGTGAGAATGTGTGAACGAATGAATAAGGGATCCATTGTATGCACTTTGAGTATGCTTTAATAGAAAAGCGCTATATAAATCTAATTCATTATTATTATTATGTGTAGCAACAAAGACAAAGACAAGTATTAACAATTCAAATCAGTTTGATAAACCTTTGATCACTAAATGTTAACCAAAATGTGTGCACTCAAATTGGAAACAGTATCATAATGTAAACCAAAGAAGTTATATAAACTTTTTTAACCAAACATTGTGTTGTGATTATTTGTTTGAAATGAAAAGGAGCATTACAAACACTGCATGGTGCCAGTTGTTGATGGGCCATCACATGCTGCTTTATTGTGTATAGTGTGTTTACACTCACAATTCAAATGTTACTCATGTTCGTGAAAAAATATACACTGCTCAAAAAAATTAAAGGAACACTTTTTAATCTAAGTACTGCATCAAGTCAGTCAAACGTGGAATACTGATCTGGTCAAGTAAGTAACAGAGGAGGTTTTTAGTCAGTTTCAGCTGCTTTGGTGTTCATGAAATTAACAACAGGGGCAACAAGAGGAGTAACAATGTGACAACCCCCAAAACAGGAATGAGTTTACAGGTGAAGGCCACTGACATTTTTTTCCTTCCTAATATTGTCTGACTGTTTTTCACTAGTTTTGCATTTGGCTAGGGTAAGTGTCACTTCTGGTAGCATGAGGCGATACCTGGACCCTACAGAGGTTCCACAGACAGTCCAACTCCTCCAGGATGGCACATCAATGCGTGCCATTGCCAGAAGGTTTGCTGTGTCTCCCAGCACATTCTCAAGAGCATGGAGGAGATTCCAGGAGACAGGCAGTTAGTCTGGGAGAGCTTGACAGGGCTGTCAAAGGTCCTCAACCGATCAGCACGACAAGTATCTGCTCCTTTGTGCAAGGAGGAACAGGATGAGCACTGCAATAGCTCTACAAAATGACCTCCAGCAGACCACTGGTGTGAATGTCTCTGACCAAACAATCAGTAAGAGATTTAATGAGAGTGGTCTGAGGGCCCGACGTTCTATAGTGGGCCCTGTGCTCGCTGACTGACACCGTGGAGCTCAGTTGACATTTGCCATAGAACACAGGAATTTGCAAGTCCACCACTGGTGCCCTGTGCTTTTCACAGATGAGAGCAGGTTCACCCTGAGCACATGTCACAGACATGAAAATGTCTGGAGAAGCCGTGGAGAACGTTATGCTGCCTGTAACATTGTTCAGCATGACCGGTTTGGTGGTGGGTCAGTGATGGTCTGAGGAGGCATATCCATGGAGGGACGCACAGACCTCTACTGGCTGGACAATGGCATTCTGACTACCATTAGGTATCAGGATGAAATCCTTTGACCCATTGTCAGACCCTACACTGGTGCAGTGGTCCTGGATTCCTTCTGGTGCAGGACCAGGCCCAGTCTTATGTGGTAAGAGAACTCATGCAGTTCCTGGAGGATGAAGGAACTGATACCATTAGCTGGCCCCCACACTCACCTGACCTGAATCCAATAGAACACCTTTGGAACATTATCTTTTGTTCCATCCGACACCATCAGGTTGCTCCTCAGACTGTCCAGGAGCTCAGCGATGCCCTGGTCCAGTTCTGGGAGGAGATGCTTCAGGACACCATCCATTGTCTCATTCAGAACTTGTCCCGACATCGTCAGTCATGCATACAAGCACATGGAGTCCATACAAACTACTGAATATCATTTTGCATTTCTGCCAAGGAATTTCAGAAAGATGCCTGCCACATCAGCTTTTCACTTTGATTTTGGGGTGTCTTGAATTTAGCCCTCTTGGAGGCTTGATAATTTTCATTTCCATCAAACAATGTGGCATCTTTTCATTCCTAACACATTATCCAGTCCATATCAATGTAAATATCTAGTTCGTTTTTCCCCCACATTAAAATATGATGTTTTTTAAAAGTGTTCCCTTAATTTTTTTGAGCAGTGTAGAAACAGCTGTGAGGAGGTTATGTGAGATTCAACCCAATGATGCAGTTTGGTTTGATAATATGTGAAATTGTTAGATATATCTCAGTATGAGTGCAAGTCACTCCAGTTTAAATAAAGTGGATTTTTTCCTGCATTCTAATTCATGGCAGTGTGAGGCAGAGTCTGAAGCAGCCACTCAAAATTTAAACACCTTATTGTGAGACACACAATGTGGTCTTTGTGCTGCAGGTGCTTTTGCGAAGTAGAGAGTAGCAGTGACACACAGAACCCAGCAAAGCTGATGGAAGTGAGTGGCACCAGAGTGTTATGTCCCCTGGGACAAACAGGTACTGGCAGCGGTGTGGGGGTTGGGAGGGGCACTGCAACCAGCTGATTGACAGAATAAAAGGAAGATAAAAACACAGAGAGCAGTAAGAGTCCGAATACCTTAGCAGCTGCATTTGCATTTGACATTTCAGGCCTTCCACAGACACTCAGGAACAAAAAATCATTGCAGCAGTAGAAAAAAAACATTGCGCAAAAAGCAATTTTTTTATGTTAAAAAAAGCCCCCATTAGCAGTCTAAAGCACAAATGAATCGGTACTGCTGCACAAAAGAGTATCCCATAGCTTCTGACTGAGATGGTACAGATTCATCGTTTTGCCAAAACTTATTTTAGAAGTCAGAAATCATTGTTGACAGGAAATTTCTCTGCATGAAGAAAGTGATGCATGAAACCTTAAGAGGAAAATACAAAACAGTGTCTGTAACAGCAGCAAATGAATGCTCCGTCCATCCAGAGAAAGATGGATGCAGCAACAATGACACTACCTGCTGAGAAAGCTTTTTCCCAGACAGTCTGCAGGCTTTAACAAGAGAAGATTTCAGTCCAGGAAGTGTGTAGTTTATGTCACAGTACATAAACTGCACACTTCATGAGTGTGTGCTAATTAAATCCTTTAAACTTTCGAAAATTAAGTTATCTCTTGCTGACAGTTGGTGCTACTAAATTTTCCAAGTGCAGCCTTGAATTCATAACTACTAAGATGCAAGGGTGTGGAGGACGTTGTAGACATACTGTATTCATTTAATCTGTTTGGAGGAGAAGATGGAACGGATGAAAAGAAGGCGAGTGTTGCATCAGGTTTGTCATTTTGGAAGGATCAGTTCCAGCATAATTAGCATGATTTCATTAAACGTCAGTCTGATTCACTGACTATTATTAAATATGTGTTAAATTAACTTGTATAATTCTTAAAAAAAATTCAACAGAATTTTTAAAATATAAAAAGCTTGTTTTTGGTTGCAGTCATTTCTGTAGAATAACAGAAGCTTGAGTGGACATCTAAGTCATTTCATGTCCATTATGATATACTTACTGAATCTCTGTCCTGTACACTGTGTGCTTATTTTTTCCCAAAAAACTATGAAAACAGTAAAGCTACAGACAGTACAGTCAAATCAACAAGCTGGAAGAGGTTAAAATGTTGAGACAAACTGCAGAGTCAGGTAACAATTATATGTGGGTTTATTGCTGACAGGCACAACTGTCACATTTGATTCACTGTTAATAAGAAGTATTGACAGTGTAGTTTAATGAGTTTTAGTGTTTATACAAGCAATTGAATTAAAAAAGGAACCAATACAATTTAGTTATCAATAAAACATTTGGTTTATTGAGGAGAATGGTTACTTTATTGACTGGGCTTGCACAAAGACATGAAATATGCCAAGCAGGTAATCTGTCCATCTTACCAGATCTGGCTATATTACCCCTTTTTGCAACCTTTTATCGGTGTGTGCATGTAAGAGGAAATGACTCTATAGAGGAGAGAGTAGTCTATTTTTTTTATTCTTTTTTCCAAACCATGGAGTGACTTTTGTTCTGAGAGAGTAAGAGACAGATTGAATGTCTGTTGAGTTTTCTTTTCTCCTCCTGGCTCTTGGTTCTTCTCCGGCCGTGTGTTGGCAAGAGAATGTGACGGGAACCATTAGGATGAGAAATGACAGTGAGTCCGGGCCAACCTTTGGGGCTTGCACAGAGGAGAGTCTTAACAACCACATGCACTCAGACACCACTCACACAGACACACAACGCAGAGCACATGCATATGCACATTCTGCATACAACAGCAAACGCCATGTCCTTCCTTCTTCCGCGAACACTCTCCTTGTGCTGGTGCTCTTTTAAAGCTAACTGCGTTATATTGGTGGGAAGCAAATTCTGCCTTGAACAGTTAAGACGAAAGGTTGACCTTTATATGTCTAGACTTTTATCCGCAGAGCCTCTGTGATCCAAAGTGAGCCGAGTTGTGCAGACAAAAGGAGAGCAACACTTAGGGATAACAACCACACCAGACTTCTCACTTCACAGCTGTTTCACCGCTGTGATAAATTATTTCCAGGCCATGGTGATTCACCATAAAGCAGACAATGAATCCACTCTGACAGCCCTCTTCAAGTCTGTGTACTGTAAGCCTTTATACTGTCAGCTGGAACTCCCGTACTCATTATGGAAATTAAAAGCATCATTGCAAATCAGTGTTCAAATTGCAAATTAGCACTTTGAGAAAAATCATTTGGAATCTGTGACTCAGGGGGGAAAGTTAACTCAATATTACTGTTTGTATGTTATAACAGCATCAGTGTTCTGTTTTTTTTTTTTAAATGTGCATGATGTCACAGATGAGATGAGTTATTGTACGTATATTTTCAGAAACCTACATTTTTGATCCAGACCAGTTGGCATAGCATTGTCAAATGGATAAAGGCTTTTTTTTAATGAGAAACTCAAAGAGATAGTCAACGAGCAAAGTTAATTTATGGGGAGTATCTTGTGGCATCACTGTGTACTCCTGCCAAAGTGGATGATCTGGCATATTATATAGCCATCACTGCGTCCATCATTTGCTCTTATACTTAAGTGTCATTGCAAAAACCACAATCTGCAGACTCATCCAGTGCCCCTTCAAGAGAACTGGCTGTCTGACAGAATAGCATGCTGGACTTTTGGCTTTCACACCAAACTCTAAAGCTCACTCACCCTCATATCATGAATAGGTCTCAGCCCAGAGGAGTGCCGGACTCTTGCTCTGTCAGCCGTGATCATGTAATGGCCTCTCTGAGGACTCTCTGAAGGCCACAGGTGCAGGTAAAGACAAGGGTCTCCGGTAGTTCACCCCCCCACACGTGCTGCTGTGGTCTCAGGGACTCTGGGATACAGGATCAGATGGCCTTGGCAGCTTTATTACAGTTGAGGGACAGCATGAGGGTGTGATGGAGCGCAAGATGAGTTCTAGTGGCTCTGTGCCGACATTGTCCGGGTGGAATCACGCACTGGTTCATAAGGAGACACGGACAATTGCAACCCTGTGCCACCACCTCTACATGCTGTGGGTCCTTTTAAATTTCATCATCTCAGTTTCTTTACAGGGCCAGACATACTTTCACATTTGCACACTATGTGAACACCTAATAACTCAAGTTGAGGACTATGTTTTTATTAAACTGCAGTGCTACATACAGGAAAGTCATCAGAAACCAATGGCATGCAACATAATAAATTAAATTGTCAATGCTTGAGTTTTTGTGGAGTATGCTGAGTAGATGGACACTAAAATACTACTGATTAAAAACTTTTTCAATTAATTAAGCAATCATTTTGTTTTCAAAACATCAGATAATTACAGTGGCCCTCAGAGATCAATGTACTGGGATTTGAGAAATCACGTTAAGAAAATGCGCCACATATATTATATTATATTATATTATATTATATTATATTATATTATATTATATTATGTTGGTGGTTAGCACTTTCATCTTTGAGCTCGAAGATCCTTGGTTTGTGTCCTGACCTTCCTGCATGGAGTTTGTATGTTCTTCTTGAGTATGTGTGGGTTATCTCTGGGTACTCTGGCTACCTCCCACACTCAAAACATCTTCAAGTTATTTGGCAATTGTAAATTGTCCACAGGGGTGAATGCTAGTGTGTTTGTTTGCCTTTATATGTAGCCCTGTGATAGACTGGTGACATGTCCAGGGTGCTCTCTGCCTTCACCCTAAGTCAGCTGGGATAGGCTTCAGCCCCTCCGCAACGCTAATGAGGATTAAGCAGTGCATGATAATGGATGAGAAAATGGATATTATATTACATTATATTATATTATATTATATTATATTATATTATATTATATTATATATTTCATGATTGAGGATATTAACTTAGTGTTAGCTCTTTGGTTATGACTGTCTTAATAATTCAGATAAGATGAGGAAGAACATATATCTATGAATATTAGCTATCTTTAACCTTGGTAGTTACATTCAGATTGACTATAAGTAGATCTGTCCATCCATCCATTCTCTATACACTGCTCTGTCCTCACTAGGGTCGCGGGGGGTGCTGTTAATGCAAAAATGGAGGACTTTTTAATGGGTTAAGGATTTGGGCATCACTGACTGAAAAATAATTTTAAATAAACTATTGTATTCCAATACTAAATGATGCAAAGACCCCAGTCATGCTTTAATAGTCACACCAGTCACCCTTTGCTTAATGTACTAGTTAACAAGTATACAGCCATCTAAACCTTTCCAAAATTAAAACATATCTTTAGTGTCGGCATTTTCTTATGTGATACATATAAAAACACAACATGACACATTTTTAACTAGACAGAAAAGGATTGGCTATTGAAAACTGAGACTGGGTTTATGTCACTCTAACCTCAGCTTGCATGGTTTAGTCACATAGCATGCCGGCAGCATAAATAACCCCTGAAAGTTTCAGTCTAAATAAATTAAATATATAAAATTGAACTACAACTATTGCAATTTGCTAATTGCATTGCTCATAAATGCAATTTGAAACTGATGAATTGTTCAGCCATACCTAACCCCGCAAAATAAGTTTTCTATCAAACTCATACAGGCATATAAACAGATGGTCACAAGTAATATGTAGACAGATGTATGTCTCATATTTTGTCCAGCACATGTCTAATAATGAGAGTAGTACAAAAGCACCCCTCTATACAATGCAAAACAATTCAACTGAATCACAAACTACGTCCTCAAGCATGAACATAAAGCCAAATAAACATGTGTCTGAAACAAAGTCTGAACATTTGAACTTCACAAAGGCAGGTGTTTGTGCAGGACTGTTGTATTAGACTGCGATAGCTTTGGTTAGGTGTACCTATTAGCATGTAATGTTGTGTTATTGTAATTGAGCGATGTCACTCCCATGAGAGTTATATCTCTCAGGGTCCCTGAGCCTTTTAGCATCTTCTAGTTTACTTAGTCTAAAAGATCTGACTAATCTCAGACATTCTTCAGGGTCACCACTATTTTTAAGAGTCCTGGGATACCTGATCTATTTAATTGAATGTTTAGATCTCTGAGTAAATTTGCACTTTAAATAAAGTATGTATGTCCGTGAGTTACTTCACAGTGTGACTGGTCAGATGATAGTTTTCTTGAGTCCATTTAATGTAATTATAGCTCTGGGATAAAAACTATTTACTAGATGACAGGTTTTAGTTTTGATTTGCCTGTAGCTCCTGCCTGAGGGTAGCAGTTCGAAAAGATGGTAAGTGGGATGGGATAAGTCTTTGATGATGTTGGTTGCCTTCTGGAGGCAGCGGGATGTATAGATGTGCTCAAAGGCGGGGAGGGGTTGAGTTTGTTAATTTTTGTGCAGCTTTTATCACCCTCTGCAGAGCGTTTTTGTCAGCTGACAAACTGCTGCTATTCCACACCAGGATGCTATATGTTAAAACACTTTCAACAGTACAGTGATGGAAGGACAGTGATAGGTGTTGAGAGTAAATTTTTCTGAGGGATTTAAGAAATAAAATTGCTACTGTGCTTTTTTGACAAGGCAGTTTGTATTTTGAGTCCAGGTTAAGTCATCTGATAAATGTATGCCAAGAAACCTTAAGTTAGTCATCCTCTTCATCTCCTGAGGCTGATGTTCATTTTGATTTCCCCTGAAATCAATTATCATCTCCTTAGTTTCCCTTGTGTCCAGAAGCAAGTTGATCTCTTTGCACCAGCCAGTCAGCCTCTGAACCTCCTCCCTCCTCCCTCCTCATTCTCTCCTCTGATCAGCCCCACCACCGTTGTGTCATCTGCAAATTTAATGATGGCATTGGTGTTGTTGAACAGTGTGCAGTCTTCTGTGCAGAGCAAGTACAGGAAGGGGCTCTCGCAGCCCTGCGGGGATCCTGTACTGAAGGTCAGTGTGGAGGAGTGATAGGGGCCCATCTTGACAGACTAAGGTCGAATTGTTAAGAAGTCCCATGTCCATAGGCTGATGTTGTGATGGAGGCTGAGGTCTGACATTTTCTGGAACAGTCTGTAGGGGAGGATAGTATTAAAGGCTGAACTGTAATCCACAAAAAGTAGCCTGACATATGTTGTTGGTCTTTCTAAATGATACACTACAGTGTGGAAGGCTATGGAGATGGCATCATCTGTTGATCTTTGACAAAGTGCTGAGCCACTGCGTGTGCAGACGTTGCCGTCTTCCTCCAAAACACCAGGCACCACCTGTTTGATCTTTCAAAAGAAGCAAAAATGCAGTCAGGCTCAGTAGTTATCTAATTTCATCTTTTTCCTGGAACTCAAATTTTTTCCCACGTTTTCTCTTTCTTGTGAAAGCCATCTGCAAAGACAGTACTTCTTTATTTGGCCTGCAAGGGTTCTAAGTGATATAAGAATGAGAAGTGTACCTGAACCTTGGTACCCTGAGCAGTTTTGTTGTTTGTTCAAGTTTCTTTTCTTTTCTTCTGCTCATCCGGCTTCCACAGAGCTGACCCTCCTCAACTCCACATCACACATGGATTTTTAAAGATATACTTAGAGTGATCATTTTGGATTGGAATCTAGTGACCACCTTCTTTTTTTCTGATCACCAGTTTCAGCTACTCACATTTTGGGATCAGTAGCTTTCCAGCTCCCAGAATCTGTCTTCATCAACCCCTTACAGCTGTTTCGATAAGCAAGTCTGATGTGTTGGAAGCCAGCCTCTGTTTGGAATCAGGGCCCACTGAAGCTGTCTCCAGTACTCTTCCCTTGCCTCTCTTAGCTTACTACATCTGTTGGTTTCACATGAGCCTGATAGCTTCTTCCATCATCAAGCCTAGTTAGTAGCTCTTCCCCTTCTGGTTTGCACCTTTTGTCAAATTTCTGTTTCCCTACATCACTGGGTTGTCACAGTTTACAAATGAACATGTTTTACTAATTTCAGTCTGCTTCTGCTTTACGTGTGCACTTGTACTCTCTGTAAAACTGCTATTCCTTAACAGAGTAATAAAGAGGTACATATCATGTACCCATTAATTTATAAAATAATAACTATAGAAGAAATTATTCACTTTCTATAAATGCATCCTTATGTGGGAGCTTTAGAAGAAGTCTGAAGAGAAATGTTGGCTGATCTAATTAAATGCACTACTGAGTAAAGTGTAGTAGAACAGGGGTATTAAACATATGGGCCACGGGCCAAAACGTGCCTGCCAGAGGGTTCAATCCAGCTTATGGGATGACTTTGAAAAGTGTAAAAATTACAGAGAAGACATTGAACATGGTGCAATACAGTGTCAGTCATCAGCCTTAGTAAAAAGAGTTTGGTTTGGTGGAACTTTTATTATGCGCAGTGTTTCTGGTCAGGCCACCTGAGATCAAACTGAGCTGTATGTGGCCCCTGAACAACAATGAGTTTGACACCCCTGTAGTAGATCATTTTTTCCACTCCTGGTTGTGAATATGAGTAAATGTGTTAGCATATCAGGAAGCCTGTTTCCATTTAGTCAACATGCAGCACAAATCAAAAAACTCTCCACACAGAATGCAGTTGTTTTGTTTCAAGTAAAGTCAAACATGTGCCAGGTCCTATTCTCTGCACCACCACTGCAAAAATGTCACATAACCCAGAGGCTCAGAACCACTTTAAAAGTCCTAAGATGATCTCAAAGGTCCCCAGATAGTTAAAGCCAAAGGTATATTTTTTCTTACTTTTTTGATTGCTGCATTGCTTTTGTAAAACAACTAAATCTCTCACTGATCCTCTCCTGTCTGCAATAAGCCAAAACCTTGAGGGCTCATAAGAATAAACAGCTGCTGTTCCAGACGATGCAATTAGCCAGAAACAAACAAAAAGACTGCGGTCAACAAGATTTTCACATCAGTCTATATATATATTTGACAAGAAACTGGTATCTGTGAGTTGTCCTGTTTACTCCTCATTTTGTTGCATGTGCTGCTTTCAATGTTAAGGAGAAGGGAGACTGTGCATTTGGAAAATAAGCAGGTATTTACATTAAGCATGGTTTAAAAAAAAACATAAAGACATTATTTTTCTGCTCAGACTTTAGAAAAACATACAACACATCAGATTTGAACTCTTTATCTAAGCAGAGTCAGTGACACACTAAGCACACATACATGGTCCTGTAATGATTAACGGACAAGAACCTACCTCTCATCCATCTTTTTCCTTCCTTCCCTCGCTTTCTCTCCATGGCTCATCTGTGTCCTGTAGCTGACCTCTCCTCCCCTTGACCCTATCTTAAGACCCTGTCTTCATGTCTTTTCACAGTCCATAGTCAGGAAGTCACAGTGATCTATGTTTCTCTCTCTGTCTTTCTGTATATATATGTGTGTGTGTGTGTGTGTGTGTGTGTGTGTGTGTGTGTGCGTGCGTGCGTGTGTGCGTGTTCTGAAGTCTCACCACGAAGAATTGTGTCCGGGAATAACTCTGGCTGAGCTGCAGGCTCTTTCAAAATGCCAGCATGACGCTAACTGAAGCATAGAAACCTAAAATGAAGTCTCTACTGGTGCTTGTACTCAGCTGCACTCTTTGTGGTGCACTCCTTGAAAAAGTGACTGATGGAGTCATTTCAAGCAAGAGCCACTTTGTCTCTCCTGGTGGATTGGCTGCTGTTAAAATTCTTTATTGAATGACACATTGATATGTTTATTACACCAAATAAGTGCCTCTGTGGAGTCTCACTCAACAACACAGCTTCAGTATAGTTGACAAAGGAGCGGCATGTTTTCAGGGGCTGCCACTTCTTCAAAGAATCAAACTGGAATAAATAAAACTTGTCATTTATTCACCAACACCAGTCTCACAGGCCATGTGTGGATGCCTAAACTGCACTGTTTAACTGAGCCTCACTTGATTAATAGGCTAAGTTAGGTTAAGCTAAGTTAGAGCTATAGGGAGTTACATTTTAGCATCATTATTGTTGTTATTTCCATCTGTGATATCACCTCTCAAATGCATTCATTCAGCAAAGCATGTTAGTTTTTCCTCTATTTTACTAAGAGAACAGAAATACCCAAGCTTACTGATAGGGCATCAGAGCATGTAATGGGTACATGTTTTAGGAACACTCCCCCTCAGATATTCTGTTTTTCTCCATGTGCAGACGTGTTTGAATTTTTAATAAAGAGAAACAAGATTTTCTGTCTAGATTCAATGGTTCATATTCTAAAAGCAAAGAACGAAGCTACAGATGCAGCTAAGCCTACAATTATTCATATCCATGAATGATTTTTCTTTATAGTGAATTTTAATTCATCAATAGGGTTTCTTTGGCTGAAAATGACAGTAAATACTAACAAAAGACAATAAGACACTGTGTTGTTTGAGCTCGCTATTACAGTTTATCACGGACACAGAGTTGTACATTGTGGCCCTCAACATAAGGAAAGGCTGCAATACAATATCCAAACATGGCACTGACCACAGTGCACCACTACACAAGGCTGGTCTCTATGGACACCAACCAAGTAGCTTCCACCTCTGCAAGACAGACACACACAAAAATCACCTGAACAAAGAAGAAACCTTTTGGTCACTAGTTCTGTGGTCAGATAGAATGGAAATGGAGTTGCTTGGACATAAGGATGAAAGAATGAGAAGCATTTAACCCCAAGAACACCCTCCCCACAGTCAAACGGTGGAGGGAATGCAATGCTTTCATGTTTGTTTGTTTTTTCGCCAAAAGACCAGTCAACCTTGTCAAAGTAAATAGCATCATGAGAAAAGAGGACAACATTAAGATTCTGGAGGACAACATGAGACCGTCTGCAGAAAAATGTGTCCTTGGGCAACACGGAACCTTTTAACAAGAAAATGATCTAAAACATACAGCCAAAGAGGTGATAATTTGATAAATCTAGACCCGATTCTTATCGAATCTGTTAAGAAACTGAAGATCAGAGTATTGGCAAAGAAGCCTTCATATTTCAAAGACATATGAATCTTCACAAAGAGTAGCGGAAATTATTTCTCTAACATGATATCCTTTTGTCATATGTCAATTGTTTGTGGCATTTCCAAGGAGAAAAAACTATTGGTAAAATAAAAATCCACTGTAAATTACATTTTTTCAAGGATATGGATTTTTTTTGTTTAACTGTGTATGCATACATGTAGATACCACAATGTGGCTTGAAAATTGCCTCTCTGTTGTGGCCATATTGCAGCGAGGTTCAGTTAAAATAGTAGGGTGACAGATTGTTTGTGTTGATTTTAATGGTCTTATGAAAGAAAAGTCCAAACCAATCAATAAGAAGAACATTTAACATGTAAGTTTAGCAGTTAGCACTGCTGCGTCTGAGTTCGAACCTGCTGGGGCCAGTCTATGTGGAGTGTGCTCTCTTTGTGCCGGTGTGAGTTTTCTCCAGGTGCTCAGACCTTCTCCCACAACCAATAAACATGCACGGTAATGTATTAATTGGTGATTCTGCTTGGTTGTGTGTCTCTCTGTGTGGTCCAGTGATGGACTGGCGACCTGTCCAGGGTGAACCCTGCCTCTTGCCTCCTGTCAGCTGGGATGGATTCCAGCCCCTGTGACCCTCCTCCATGGCTATAGCTGATGGATGGAAAGATATATCTATGCGTGGAAGGTTTTTTCATTAGGTACAAGCCGGCTAGTTGTGTCAGCTCTTATACTCTTATATTTATATTAAAGAAGCTTTTGCTTAAAGCAACAACAGAAGGCAAATCTAAGGTAATCTGGATCAAGTTAATGCCGCAACACTCCATTTCAAATTCTCGAATACTACAATGTTACAAAGTTGCAAGTACATGAATTAAGAGCAAAGTCTAAGTAAAACTGAGTTCATTTTTACCCCCTTTTCAGCATTTTATGTTTGTCTTAGGGTGAAATATGTGCATTTGTCTTCCAACACAATAATATCTTTTTTCTTGTGACTGAGAAAATCCTCTACGCTATTGTTCAAAAGTTTGGAGTCACCCAGACAATTTCATGCTTTTCATGAAAACTCACATTTTCATTCATGTGCTAACATAAATGCACAAGGGTTTTTAATCATCAATTTGCCTTTCAACACAGTTAGCTAACACAATGTATCATTAGAACACAGGAGTGATGGCTGCTTGAAATGGACCTCTGTACTCCTATGCAGATATTCTATTAAAAAACAGCCGTTTCCAGCTAGAATAGTCATTTACCACATTAACAATGTCTAGACTGTATTTATGATTCATTTAATGTTATCTGCATTGAAAAAAATGTTTTTATTGAAAAATCGACGTTTCTAAGTGGCCCTAAACTTTTGAACAGTAGTATATGTATATGATAAAGTGTGGGCCATTTTTCATATGCATAATAGCCATAAAAGGCAACATAAAATAAAAACCGCAATATCTACAATTCTACAGTTCTAAAATTTTCTTTAGCAGATGCTTTTGTCTACAACAACGCAAAAATATTTCAATTTGTCTTGAACCTCAGTAGCTTGGTATACATAGGAGTCTCCAGTTCATGTGTGGCATTGAAATTTCGTTATTGTCGAAGCCTGTTACAGTTGATTTCCAGTGATGCTTAGCATCCATTTGTACTTCAGAATAATGTCATTTTTAATATCCTTGCTGGAAAGCACAAGAAGAACGGTAAGTTAATTAAATCTGGAACATTCCAGATTGTAATCATTGACTTGAGAGGTAACAGAATGGAGGGAGAAGATAAACAGTGATTTTCTGCCCATGCTCACCTAAATAGAATAAGAGAAATGCATGTATGTCATTTGCTGGAGAGATCTTTCTACAAGAGGTTCAAAGAAAAAGCTGGGGCATTTTAAATTAGGCATGGGGCCCTGTACTTCTTGACTAGTTTTATCAGTAATTACATTACTCATCTCTAAATCACACTCTCATCATGCTTAATTGAGCAAAAATTGAACACATAAGAAAAAAATAATTAAGGTGCCCTTTTTCATCAAAGAAATTCATTAATAAACATAGAGACATGTTCCAGGATTTCTTCTCCCCTTCACACTGAGAACACCGAGCACTGCTCATTTCATGTAATTTTGGACATTTTCCTTCCAAGGACAGTCATTATACTCGAGGCCTGACTTTTGATAACATGGAAGAGGCTTTTTGAGACCACCTACAGGTACCAGTTAAATGCTGAAAGCAAAAATGATTTTGCAATGAAACTTGTTTTAAGCACATAATGTACACATATGGACATTTTAACCTCATTTAGTTGTCAGTTATTGATATCCTACATTTGAATTAACATAATTTCATAGTCATCAGAGCAGAAATGCATTCCAGTTGCATCAGGTGTTCCAATCACTTCCATGGTCACACGTTTATAAAATCAAGCACCTAGGCATGCAGACTGCTTTTATAAACATTTGTGAAAGAATGGGTCTGTCTCAGAAGCTCAGTGAATTCCAGTGTGGAACTGTGATAGGATGCCACCTGCGCAACAAATCCAGTCGTGACATTTCCTTGCTCATAAATATTCCACAGTCAACTGTCAGCTGTATTATAAGAAAGTGGAAGTGTGTGGGAACAACAGCAACTCAGCCACCAAGTGGTAGGCCACGTAAACTGACAGAGCGGGGTCAGTGGATGCTGAGGTGCATAACGCCAAGAGGTCGTCAACTTTCTGCAGAGTCAATCGCTACAGACCTTAAAACTTCATGTGGCCTTCAGATTAGCTCAAGAACAGTGCGCAGAGAGCTTCATGGAATGGGTTTCCATGGCCGAGCAGTTGCATCCAAGCCATACATCACCAAGTGCAGTGCAAAGCGTCAGATACAGTGGTGCAAAGCAAGTGTCACTGGACTCTAGAGCACTGGAGACACGTTCTCTGGAGTGACCAATCACGCTTCTCCATCTATCAATTGATGGACGAGTCTGGGTTTGGCGGTTGCCAGGAGAATGATACTTGTTGGACTGCACTGTGCCAAATGTAAAGTTTGGTGGAGGGGGGATTATGGTGTGGGCTTGTTTTTCAGGAGGTGGGCTTGGCCCCTTAGTTCCAGTGAACGGAACGCTGAATGCTTCAGCATACTGAGACATTTTGGACAATTCCATGCTCCCAACTTTGTGGGAACAGTTTGGAGCTGGCCCCTTCCTCTTCCAACATGACTGTGCACCAGTGCACAAAGCAAGGTCCATAAAGACATGGATGACAGAGTCTGGTGTGGATGAACTTGACTGGCCTGCACAGAGTCCTGACCTCAACCCGACAGAACACCTTTGGCATGAATTAGAGCGGAGACTGAGAGCCAGGCCTTCTCGTCCAACATCATCAGTATGTGACCTCACAAATGCGCTTCTGGAAGAATGTTCAAAAATTCCCATAAACACACTCCTAAACCTTGTGGACAGCCTTCCCAGAAGAGTTGAAGCTGTTATACACACGTGGACAAAATTGTTGGTACCCCTCAGTTAAAGAAGGAAAAACCCACAATTCTCACTGAAATCACTTGAAACTCACAAAAGTAACAATAAATAAAAATTTATTGAAAATTAAATAATCAAAATCAGCCATCACTTTTGAATTGTTGATTAACATAATTATTTAAAAAAACAAACTAATGAAATAGGGCTGGACAAAAATGATGGTACCCATAACTTAATATTTTGTTGCACAACCTTTTGAGGCAATCACTGCAATTAAACGATTTCTGTATTTGTCAATGAGCGTTCTGCAGCTGTCAACAGGTATTTTGGCCCACTCCTCATGAGCAAACAGCTCCAGTTGTCTCAGGTTTGATGGGTGTCTTCTCCAAATGGCATGTTTCAGCTCCTTCCACATATGTTCAATGGGATTCAGATCTGGGCTCATAGAAGGCCACTTTAGAATAGTCCAACGCTTTTCTCTCAGCCATTCTTGGGTGTTTTCGGCTGTGTGTTTTGGATCGTTGTCCTGTTGGAAGACCCATGATCTGCGACTGAGACCAAGCTTTCTGACACTAGGCAGCACATTTCTCTCCAGAATGCCTTGATAGTCTTCAGATTTCATCGTACCTTGCACACTTTCAAGACACCCTGTGCCAGATGCAGCAAAGCAGCCCCAAAACATTACTGAGCCTCCTCCATGTTTCACCGTAGGGACAGTGTTCTTTTCTTCGTATGCTTGGTTTTTGAGTCTATGAACATAGAGTTGATGTGCCTTACCAAAAAGCTCCAGTTTGGTCTCATCTGTCCAAAGGACATTCTCCCAGAAGCTTTGTGGCTTGTCAACATGCATTTTTGCAAATTCCAGTCTGGCTTTTTTATGAGTTTTTTTCAGCAGAGGTGTCCTCCTTGGTCGTCTCCCATGAAGTCCACTTTGGCTCAAACAACGACGAATGGTGCGATCTGACACTGATGTACCTTGGCCTTGGAGTTCACCTTTAATTTCTTTGGAGGTTGCTCTGGGCTCTTTGGATACAATTCGAACGATCCGTCTCTTCAATTTGTCATCAATTTTCCTCTTGCGGCCACGTCCAGGGAGGTTGGCTACTGTCCCGTGGGTCTTGAACTTCTGAATAATATGAGCCACTGTTGTCACAGGAACTTCAAGCTGTTTAGAGATGGTCTTATAGCCTTTACCTTTAAGATGTTTGTCTATCATTTTTTTTCGGATGTCCTGGGACAATTCTCTCCTTCGCTTTCTGTTGTCCATGTTCAGTGTGGTACACACCTTTTCACCAAACAGCAGGGTGACTACTTGTCTCCCTTTAAATAGGCAGACTGACTGATTATGAGTTTGGAAACACCTGTGATGTCAATTAAATGACACACCTGAGTTAATCATGTCACTCTGGTCAAATAGTTTTCAATCTTTTATAGAGGTACCATCATTTTTGTCCAGGCCTGTTTCATTAGTTTGTTTTTTTAAATAATTATGTTAATCAACAATTCAAAAGTAATGGCTGTTTTTGATTATTTAATTTTCAATAAATTTTTATTTATTGTTACTTTTGTGAGTTTCAAGTGATTTCAGTGAGAATTGTGGGTTTTTCCTTCTTTAACTGAGGGGTACCAACAATTTTGTCCACGTGTGTAGCTGCAAAGGGTGGACTGACATCATATTAAAACCAATAGATTAGGAATGGGATGTCATTTACGTTCATATAGGCAATATAGTGTATGTGCATTTTATTGTACATGCATCACTCTTTTTTCATTTTCACCAAAGTTTTGTGTTAGGATTTTTTTTTTCAGATTTGTACCATAAAATGAAGAGGTTAATATAAGGATAATGTACTGTTCCTAGTCCTCTGTAGCATTCAGCTATGACCATATGACCAGTAGAGAGGCCAGTGAGTTGTGATAAACAGACAGCGCTCGTGTCCACAGACTCAATAACAAGATGCCCCTGGGAAGAAAACCCAGGATCTCTTGTTTACAAGACAAATGCAATGACCAGCTAAGCTACATTATCCACTGATGTGTTGTTACATGTTGTCAACACCAGGTGGAATCTTGTTTTTTCAACTTGGTCAGGTCTAGTCTCCATTCTTGGAAAGTTTAACCTTGTCTAAAGCTGCAGATACAGAAAAAGAAACTCACATAAAACAATATTTCTGGGAGTTGAACCCAGAATTTCCTGCTTAATAGTCAGGTGTCTTGACCAATTGAGCCACGGCACCACTAAAGCATTTTCATATAGATTGACTATTTGAATTAAATCAAACCAAATTGTCAAAGTTGTGCAAAGGTGCACAAAGAGAATAAGACCTACTGTACAACCATCATAAGGTCATGAAAACACAAAACGCATTTTAACTCATTCGCTGCCATTGACGTCTATAGACGTCAATTAAAATCCGAACGTTCGCTGCCAATGACGTCAATAGACGTCAATCATGTTTTTTGACTGGGGGGGCTGCAGGATAGTCTGTCGGAGCTTGTCGGTGAAAATCCTGGAGTTTTGGAAGGTGAGAGTGTTGCGGTGGGCCAAAAGAATGACAAAGACAGTGACCATGGTGGGGCGACAGCAAAAAGTGCTGTTGCCAACAGCCGCTGGCGATCAAAGCCGCGCTAGGTTTCGGTTTTGGGTTCGCCACCACCGCTCTCTTGAGCTCATCTGATGAAGCTGAGTCAGATGAGTTTAGAGCGAGCACACATACACACACAGACACACACACCTAAAAATAGATTGTTTATATTTTGTAAGATGTATTGTTCTGAACCAAAATGTTGACTTGTGTTGTTTGTTTGTAAATAAATGATTTAGCTAACAAAAGGTTAAAAAGTTGACCTCAAAATGCTTTTTCCGAGTTGTTTTTGTTGTTTCATATAAGTAAACAACTGTTCAGTTGTGTGGAATGTCACTAAACCAAAAAATATTGGCATCAAAGTGACTGCTCTGATTGATGTGCCTCTCTGCACAAAAAAGCTCGTTATCTTTGTTTTTTGGTCAAAAACAGGCGTTTTTGCTGAAACGACCCTATGTTCTGCTGCCGATAACTTTAGAACCGAAAATGCTAGAAACAAACTTTTTTTTCCTGATGAAAGAAGAGAATCTACACTTTCTTTTGATAGTTTATGCAGTCTTAAAACTTGATATGCTGTAGATCTTGAAAAATCTGTCAAAATTCTTAAAAACTCTGGCAGAAGGGGGCTCTTTGCTCTGAAAACAGCTGGCAGCCAATGAGTTAAGACCTTGTGGGGCACAACGATTGAAACCAAACTGTGTGAAATTTAAGCCAACGGTGCTCTTTGTGTGAATAAATTTCCTATTACATCTCCTGTTTTCCATCACTGGGTTTTGAATCCAAGATCTCCCGATTACGAAACAGATACTTTGATCAGCTGAAACAAAGCACCACTCGTGTCTGAATTTTGGACACAGGAAACTGACACAACACTCACTGAAGTCAAGTTATTTCAGGAAGGAAGATGAAACCAATTGAAATCTAGTCTGTATTGTTGCTCAGTTCAGTGCTAAAGCTAAACAGAATGTGAACTATTTGAAACCATTTGTCATTGCTTTGAGACATTCTGAGTTACAGGAATAGAAAGACTGAAAAAGATTGCAGAGCCATTCTTGTTAACATTTCCTACAGTGGAATGCTCCTATTGTCCTGCACAGCTTACCGAGCAGTATCAGGTAGACCAGTAGACTGTTGGTGTAACAGATAAATGAAAATCTGCACTACTGATTAGCATCAAAAAATAAATGTTGCTACTCGACAATAAAGGATAAAAATGGATACTAACTGTTCGAGATGAACAGAATGGGACCTGCGAATCCAAGAGGGAGTAGAGGACCGACAAAAGCAAAAATGAATGAAAAGAGAGGGGAAAGCAGTGTGAGGGTTTCATAGAAGGACATTGGGAAATTGTTTCTATTCAGTTTCTCAATATGTAGACGAAAAGAAAAGTCAGAGCACTTTAGATTTCCAAGACAACAATGTGCTGTTCGATGAACTGCTAGTCCAAAGAGCTGGATTGACTACAAGCCTTTTATCCTCTCCTTGCCCTGTTTGGATCTTGTATTAGATTTGAAATAACTTTTCCAACCTACTCTCTTAAATATAACAGTTACATCTCAGGAGATATTCACAGGACTGATGCAGCGTAGCCAGGCTTACCTGTTGAGAAACATAGACGTACATAAGAGAAAGTGTGTCATGGCCTCGAATACAAATGAGTGGCCATACTGAGAGGGATGTCAGTCAGGCTGTTGATATCTGTGCCTTCTCTACAGTGAGAGTGTCATTATTGTTCAACTACACTAAACAGAGGTTTGCCAAAGAGGTCATGCCATCCATTTAGCATATCTGCTCATCTATTTATTTATTTTATTTTATTAGTTTATTAGAACAGGGACGATGCACATTAATCAACATTTCTGTAAATGTACCAGTTTTAGCTATAAAGCTAGTTTCCAACTGTAGTCCCTGGGCAGATGAAAATGCCAGCTCTGGGTTAGGGTTGGGGTACACCTTTGACATGTCTCAAATCTATTAAAAACTGATCTATATAGGAAACCATTCATCCTCATATGTGCAGATGACCAGTGATTTCATAACTTTCACCTTGGAGAATGAGCATTGTCATGAAACAAACACTTTACCTTTCTGAATTTAAGCAAATCATGTTGTTTTTGTGCTGTCTGACTTGTGGAAACCTTTTCTGGAACATGTGAATGAATCTAGCTCTCTGGCTACAGCCTTTATATGAACCTTTCGTGGTGCTGAAGTCCCAACTATAGTGGTTGCTGTAATTCTGTGGGTGTACTCAATTCCAGATGGTGCACCCTGTTTGAAAAATGTGCCTGTAAAGAAGTCTTTTTTTTTCATTTGCAGCTACATGGTGAAATTAAATGCATGTAAAGCTAAAATCAAACACTTCTGTTATTAAAACAAGAAAACTAACAAAAAGCAAAGACTTCAACTGTGACTCACATGATAGAGGGTGGTGTCCACTTGATTTGTCAGCAATACCTGAGTGGGCAATTTGATCCTTGGCCCCTCCATGTGGAGAAATGTCCTTAGACCTGAAACCCAGGTTGATCCTAATGGCAGATGTACACCTTGCATGGCAGCTCTATTGCTATTGCTGTATGAATGTATGTGTAAATGGGAGAGTGAGAAACATATTGTAAAGTGCTTTGTAGAAATTTGCTACAGTTTAAAGGTGCTATAGATCTGCTTTGGATGGAAAATGTATGGGCTTTTGTAGTCAAGACTTGTAATATCCAAACAGTATTGGTCTTGCTCACTTTGAGTGAAACACAATCCATCTGCCCACTTTTCAAAATTCTCTATCTTTTCACAGCATCGAGCACTCCAATCTTTAACAGTTTGACCAATGAGACCACCTTCTTGTTCCCCAGTCCCACGATTTATCTGAATAGAAAATGTAGTTTCAATCTTTGTTGAATAAAGCAAGAAGTCAAAAAGTCTGTATTTCTGTGAGCTTACTTCAGTGTCTGTGAATGGAATCACACACATGCACAGCAAGTGAATGAAGAGAACATGTCCTGTGAAAAAGGATACAAAAATATTTTAAATTGTAAAGTGCACAAGTTATTTGTTATCCTTGGTAGCCAAAATAGCATTGTTGAATCCTATAAAGCCTCCATACACCCTTGCAGGAGGTGCATGTCTGTGCGAAAAGCAGGAATAATTCATTCTCACAATGTCTAGGATTTTCTCACTCCTACTCCTGTAAAAGCTGGCAAAAGTCAGAAGTTCACCCATAGTGCAAGATCACAAGGCAAAATTCAGGTAATTTCATTTGTCACCTAGACGGCTAAAACAAATTTCAAATAACTTTTAGTTCAGTAATGTCGCTACTTGACCGTTGATGAACAGGACAACTCTTTTCACATTTTTGCATAGAGTTATTTATTTATTGCACATAATGTAAACAATCCTTTATATATTTTTGTACATAAAAGCTATCAGAAGACACTCCTGATAGTAATGGTCATTAGGGCTCTATTCTGTAGAAATACAAGAGAGTCTCGACTTATATCCAAATTCCATTCCTATGGCGCTATGAAACACAATTTTCACCATAAGTCGGAACTCACATACGTACATGAGTACTTATGTCATTCACCTATGCTAACACAGTGGTAAAATCATAATCCAGGGCATAAAAACATTGTGCAGTAAAAAACAGAAGAGTCTTACTTGTGCTTGGGAGCCATTGTGAAGGTCAAAATGTTTCCAAAGAAACAACACAAACAAAAGAAAGCGAAAGTACCACAATCCAGTGTGGCATACAACTGACGAATGTAAACAAAGCCGTCTTCCTCATATAGCATCGCATGACGATGTATTTGTCCCCTCCACTCGCCATCTAGTTCCCGTGTGAAATTTCTTTTAACAGCACAAATGCCATCCGTCAGAAAGATGGAACAAGATTTTCTTATTAAAATTATGGGAGATGATGACGTAACCACACAATGCTGTAGCTTGAGGACGTTGTAAACTGAGAACCTACTGTAAATTCCATTTTTATATATTTGCATCTGTAACCTTTCCATTACGTCTGTAAACTTGTTGAACTCTTTGTTACTAATAGCACTGAATCTTTGTTGTAGTTGTGTGTAGTTCAAACTAAGTAGTTTCAGAATCACACACTGCATCATGTTGCCATGAGAACCCCACATGTATTCAGCTAATAGAGGAATTGCATTAATTGTTTTATGTTTGGTCGGTTTACACTGATGGTACTGCAATTGATAACAAATTACAGATTAGAAAATTGATTATTCTATTGGTATTTATTACAGAGAATATTCAATCAGTTATATTAATTTTACTTTGATTTGGATACATATTGAAGTGATGTTTTTCATTGTGGGACAGTGTCAGGCATAAATGCACTTTAATATAATATTTAAATATATGACGTTTGAAATTTAACAGCTGTAATGTACAGCTGTCAGAAATATGCAGCTGCACTGATCAGTAAAATAGTATGTAACACACAATTAATAATTTTCTACAAGCATTCCTGTCTTTCATCATTTGCAGTAGCAGCTCTTTTTAATGTCACGCATTCTTTATATTTCTTGTTGTCCTCCATTATAGCAACAACTGACTAAAGCAGCAGCGCATGATCTTGGAATCTGAAGCAAAAAGTCGAACAAAGAAAGCTGATAGCCACCTTCATAATACCTGTTTTATCTGACTGGGACTTTAGTTTTTGTCAAGCCAATTTCCACAAAGAAAACATCTTAGATTATCTGTAAATTGCTCTATCTACAGCCATTTGGTCAAAGTACCTGTTTAGTCAACATGTAGCTCTTGGTTCAAATGTTAGTGGCACCTTGTTTTCGTTGTGTCTCCATTCTCAAGAACCCAGCCCACCTCAAAAATGTACACAAGACTTAATTAAAACTGGTTTCAACAGATGAAAGAACTTGGCTGTAGTGGCAATGGCTTGGTTCTGAGAGCACATGTCTAATAATCACGACATCCAAGGTTCAAGTTCCTCCTGCACATCTACAGCTGAATGTATACTGACAGTCAATAGAAACTTTGAGGTAGAAATGTACACAGAATTCTACTTGTAGGGGGGTTGTAATTATTCATTGTGGATTTACTGATGATCTAGTGCCCTGGTAGTTGAGATAATGATGAGTTGTCATTTTGTCGTGATTCATTGCATATGGGTTGGTCACTTTGCAAAAGTGAACCAAATACACACCAAGCAATACTCAGTGAGTATCTGCACAATTTGAGAATGGGTTTTGAAGGCCTATATAAAGGCCCAAAAAAGGCCACCATTGTTAGTCCAGTGAACAGCATCATGCTGCGTCTATCACATGAACAACGTCTCCGGGCACTGGGTATGGTGGAGGCCGGTTTGAGCTACAGTGATGTAGCCAGGCATATGGGCTGTTCCCAACCCACAATCAGAAGCCTGGTCCAAAGCAGGCGCCGACGGATTGCTGCCTGCATCGAAGCAAATGGAGGCCATACTCGGTATTGATTGTTGTGACTTTGTGTTTGGCAGGTGCCGTTTTCTTTTGTGAAATTCTTTATTTTGAAATCATTCTTGAAACTTTAGATTTTTGTTTCTGTATGCCAATATGCTAAACAAATGATTCATATGAAGAAAATCCAGTTTCGGGCTTCAAAATAAAAATTATGTTGAAAAATATGGTCTCAAATTTTCTTTTGACTGTCAGTGTAGTTTTAAGAGACTTTGCTGTGTTTGTGTTGAGGTTAACTTATCTCTTGAGGCAACGTGAGTGGAGACTGAAAATCTCATTTTGAATAACGACTACCAAAGGGGAAAAAAATGTTTTAAATGTGTTCATTTCACCATCGCAATGGTGTTGACAAAGTGAAAAATTATTTTGAATAGTATGTGAAATCAGGCTTAAAATTTAGGACTACACCACTCATATTGCAGTCAGGAGATCCTGGATTTTAAGTCCGAGCAGTGCCTTATTCTGGGACATTATTCATGTTTACTGCTTTTAGCCAAAAATTGGAACTTTACTAACCTAGTTATAAAATCTGACAGAGTCATTAACTTATAATGATGAGTCATGTAGCAACAGGTTAATAATGACTCACAGATATAAATAGTTCACAGCTGCTTTTTATCTTTAACAGACTAATAGAACGCTTTGCTCTCAGCAAGGCGTTCTATTAAGGTGATATGGTACAATAATGTTTTTAAGATACGATGGAGTTCAGTCATTAAGGGCTTTGTATGTTAAATTAAAAATTAAAATTGTGCAATCACTGCACCTTCAGGGAACAGGGAACTGAGTAAGAACACAGACCCACACCTGATTTAGTTTGTGAGGCTGTGATATGAATAAACTATCTGAAACAACTTGTGGTCTGTAGGTGCTGTAGCACCTGTCTTGGAAAGAGGTGGGTGTTGGATTGAAATTCATGCAGTACCTTTGTCCCTTGATGAGTCCATCGTCATTTTCTCAGTGTCAACTTCAGAAACATGGTTGCCATGGTAAAATGAACAGCATATGGTGAAGCACTATGCTAACAGTGACTAAAAATGTAAATAATTTAAGTTATTGTTTTTCTTTTTTCCATATGTGAAAGTGCAAAAGACATAGCAGCACTGGCCAAAATGCTGATCATATGCTGACTATTCCTTTGATAGAAAGTGAAAATGAAGTTAAACCTGTAACTGGATTATTATTAGAAAAATGATGCTGAGGCCTACACACGTGGACAAAATTGTTGGTACCCCTCAGTTAAAGAAGGAAAAACCCACAATTCTCACTGAAATCACTTGAAACTCACAAAAGTAACAATCAATAAAATTTATTGAAAATTAAATAATCAAAAACAGCCATTACTTTTGAATTGTTGATTAACATAATTATTTAAAAAAAAAACTAATGAAATAGGGCTGGACAAAAATGATGGTACCCATAACTTAATATTTTGTTGCACAACCTTTTGAGGCAATCACTGCAATTAAACGATTTCTGTATTTGTCAGTGAGCGTTCTGCAGCTGTCAACAGGTATTTTGGCCCACTCCTCATGAGCAAACAGCTCCAGTTGTCTCAGGTTTGATGGGTGTCTTCTCCAAATGGCATGTTTCAGCTCCTTCCACATATGTTCAATGGGATTCAGATCTGGGCTCATAGAAGGCCACTTTAGAATAGTCCAACGCTTTTCTCTCAGCCATTCTTGGGTGTTTTTGGCTGTGTGTTTTGGATCGTTGTCCTGTTGGAAGACCCATGACCTGCGACTGAGACCAAGCTTTCTGACACTAGGCAGCACATTTCTCTCCAGAATGCCTTGATAGTCTTCAGATTTCATCGTACCTTGCACACTTTCAAGACACCCTGTGCCAGATGCAGCAAAGCAGCCCCAAAACATTACTGAGCCTCCTCCATGTTTCACCGTAGGGACAGTGTTCTTTTCTTCGTATGCTTGGTTTTTGAGTCTATGAGCATCGAGTTGATGTGCCTTACCAAAAAGCTCCAGTTTGGTCTCATCTGTCCAAAGGACATTCTCCCAGAAGCTTTGTGGCTTGTCAACATGCATTTTTGCAAATTCCAGTCTGGCTTTTTTATGAGTTTTTTTCAGCAGTGGTGTCCTCCTTGGTCGTCTCCCATGAAGTCCACTTTGGCTCAAACAACGACGAATGGTGCGATCTGACACTGATGTACCTTGGCCTTGGAGTTCACCTTTAATTTCTTTGGAGGTTGCTCTGGGCTCTTTGGATACAATTCCAACGATCCGTCTCTTCAATTTGTCATCAATTTTCCTCTTGCGGCCACGTCCAGGGAGGTTGGCTACTGTCCCGTGGGTCTTGAACTTCTGAATAATATGAGCCACTGTTGTCACAGGAACTTCAAGCTGTTTAGAGATGGTCTTATAGCCTTTACCTTTAAGATGTTTGTCTATAATTTTTTTTTCGGATGTCCTGGGACAATTCTCTCCTTCGCTTTCTGTTGTCCATGTTCAGTGTGGTACACACCTTTTCACCAAACAGCAGGGTGACTACTTGTCTCCCTTCAAATAGGCAGACTGACTGATTATGAGTTTGGAAACACCTGTGATGTCAATTAAATGACACACCTGAGTTAATCATGTCACTCTGGTCAAATAGTTTTCAATCTTTTATAGAGGTACCATCATTTTTGTCCAGGCCTGTTTCATTAGTTTGTTTTTTTAAATAATTATGTTAATCAACAATTCAAAAGTAATGGCTGTTTTTGATTATTTAATTTTCAATAAATTTTTATTGATTGTTACTTTTGTGAGTTTCAAGTGATTTCAGTGAGAATTGTGGGTTTTTCCTTCTTTAACTGAGGGGTACCAACAATTTTGTCCACGTGTGTAGTTAGTCAAAGTGCCTGTCTCATAAACAAGGGATCCTAAATTTAAATTACTGTGGTTCCTTGTTTTTTTAAGTCTTGTCTTGGAGTCAAATTTCAAGTGGAGTAACTGAAGTTTTAGTCAGGGCTGAAATGAGGCAGAATGCAGACTTCCACCAAACAAAGGTTGTGTCCATATGAACAGAAATAGTTTTTAAGATGTAGATTTTTCTATGTGTATTGGCTTTTGCTCATTGGCAAACATAGTTTTATGAAACTTAAAACAAACCTTTGGGAAAACTCTTTCCATTGTGAAGATTTTCTGCTGTGGCAGTGCAGGTGTGGAGCTAGAGCTCCAACAAACAAATTTCACATTTGATGAGATAATGGTGCCATGCCTTAGTTGGTCAAGTAAATGAACAGCTCCATGTGAGGCATAGTGTTCCTAATTCTGATGATACTCCAGAGATGAAAGAAAGCAGTCCCAAAGACAGGTTTTGTGGGGAGTTAAAACACATTCCTTGCTCAAACCGATCTCCAAGGTTCCTCACAGTAGAACTGGAAGCAAAGAGAATATCATCCAGAGTCCACTAGAGGGTTAGACTGTGTGTTCACAACATGTTTATTGCTAGACATAGTAATTTTAATTTTTGTTTGAAATTCTAAGAAAAAAAAATCACAATGCAACTGTTAATGACTCAGACCGAAGTGGATGAGATTTTGGTTACATTTCATATAGAGGACTTTATAGGAAAAAATGATCTCTTACATGCATAAATACAACAGAGCATCAATGCCAATGCCAAGAAAAACAAAACAAAAATAAAATTGTGTGGAGTTACTGCAGCTTTAGACAACACTGACTTGAGAAAGAAGAAAACCTTATCATAGGTGGGTGCTTGTTCTTAGTTGGTCAAAGTGCCTGTCTTGTCAACAGGAGATCCTGGGTTCAAATCTTAACAGTTCCTTTGCACATTTGATGTCTATGTAGGTTCCTGTAGCAGTAGTTATCAAAGCACAGGAAAATATAGTTCACAAGCAATGTTTTGTTTATTTTTTTGAAAAATCTTCTGTGGTCAGACCTTCAGTTCAGAACCACAGACTGCTTCAGGAGGAGGGGCACAGAGAGCTTTTGTTAACATAGCATTGACTGTTAAACTAAATATTACAAGGAGATATATAAAGTGAAGCACTGACTGACAAATTCAGATTTGTTATTCCGTGAAAAAATCTCTATGGGAAAGAGTTCAAGAGATGAGAGAGAAGCTGCTGAGGTGACTGCACTGTGCAGAGGTTGTATATATAGTTACTGATCTAACACACAGTAAGTATAGGTGCACAAAATATGATCCATGTCCATATTATTTATGCTACACGGATTACCAAAAAAATATGTGAAAGTAAAAAACAATCCAATTTAGCTGATGAATTACAGTCACAATTCACAAATGATGTTGTGATGACAATTTATACTGATAAGGCAAAAAGAGAGCCTGTCCTCAAACCAAAAACGACCACATAGGTTGTCTGTACACGCCCGTATTACGACCCAGTGTTACGTTTTGACTATGCGACCTCTGGCGGTTGAGTGAATATCGACACTCTGGAGTCGCAGGTGAAACGTCATCATGAACACACTTTTATCTAACACTATCCCTGTCCCTATCCCTAACCCTAACCTTAACCATAACCCTAAAAACGTGTTGGGAAAGTGAGAAAAAAGCCGTTTTGCAACGGAAAAGCCGTTTCGCGAATTAAATCCCGTAATGCGTTCGTTTTCCCCGTAGGGGCGCAAATGTTCATACGACCGCATAGGTCGTATTCCGGTGCACGGTGCAAACGACCAATGCGGTCGTATGAATTGGAGGACTTGTTGCAAAAAGAAGAATCAGCATATTGAGGTTGCAGTTAGGGAAAGGTGAACCAGACTGTCCAGAATCCACCACTACTACCATACATCCTGAGATCATTCTCAGCCTTTCACCTCCGCTATATTCTTGAGAGCATCATACAAGCCGACCTTCTTGTCCGCTGTGTGAGGGTTTTGGAAGGTAGTGATGAGCCACGTCGCACCAGGCTAATGATGGCTCACAGATGCAAGTGGTTTACATTAGAGTCGCTTTTTCTCCTTGAAAATAAACAGAAGTTTGTGTAAAAATGATTGCCTTACAAGGACAAGCACAAGCAAGCACCACTGGCCAATAATGTTGATAACAATGTAGTTTAATATCTATTCATTTGATTTAAAGTAAAAGTTAAATTCAACTTGAGAGGATTCAGACTGAAATCAGATTTCAATCTATGGCTTCACTACTAATGTTGCCACTTTTCCATCTCCGCAGCTGAAGCCGCTAATGCACCATGGCTTAGCAGGTCAAAGCAAATGCTGTGTAAACAGGAGGCTCAGATCCTGGCAGGGTCCTGTACTTAGATTCCTTTCTTGCATGTCTCTGTTTATCAAAGAACAAAGTTTTGCTAGCTTCTTTCCAGTCACTGCAGCTTCAGGCACTGCTGAATTGAGCAAGAACACATATCCTCACCTGAGTGACTTACACAAGACTTTTCCCCGAAAAATGAAATTAATCTAATTTTGCAGTAAAGCCTGACTTCTGAAATTGTTATTATGAAGTCCGACTTCAGGTTCTGACTTCACCATTTATGTTGCCAGTCTCCCATTAAATAGTTGAGAGCTTTCAGACAGATACACATATTCATCTGTCAGTGCTGTTTTCTGTAAATCAGTATATTTGAAGCCTTGTTTTTTGTTTTACACACACTGCGATAATAAATGTATGTAGCTCCAGAGCATAGCTATACACACGTGGACAAAATTGTTGGTACCCCTCAGTTAAAGAAGGAAAAACCCACAATTCTCACTGAAATCACTTGAAACTCACAAAAGTAACAATAAATAAAAATTTATTGAAAATTTAATAATCAAAAACAGCCATTACTTTTGAATTGTTGATTAACATAATTATTTAAAAAAACAAACTAATGAAACAGGCCTGGACAAAAATGATGGTACCTCTATAAAAGATTGAAAACTATTTGACCAGAGTGACATGATTAACTCAGGTGTGTCATTTAATTGACATCACAGGTGTTTCCAAACTCATAATCAGTCAGTCTGCCTATTTAAAGGGAGACAAGTAGTCACCCTGCTGTTTGGTGAAAAGGTGTGTACCACACTGAACATGGACAACAGAAAACGAAGGAGAGAATTGTCCCAGGACATCCGAAAAAAAATGATAGACAAACATCTTAAAGGTAAAGGCTATAAGACCATCTCTAAACAGCTTGAAGTTCCTGTGACAACAGTGGCTCATATTATTCAGAAGTTCAAGACCCACGGGACAGTAGCCAACCTCCCTGGACGTGGCCGCAAGAGGAAAATTGATGACAAATTGAAGAGACGGATGGTTCGAATTGTATCCAAAGAGCCCAGAGCAACCTCCAAAGAAATTAAAGGTGAACTCCAAGGCCAAGGTACATCAGTGTCAGATCGCACCATTCGTCGTTGTGTGAGCCAAAGTGGACTTCATGGGAGACGACCAAGGAGGACACCACTGCTGAAAAAAACTCATAAAAAAGCCAATGGCGATTTTAGGGGGTGGCCTGGGGTGGCCGGGGCCACCCCTGAAATCTCATTGGCCACCCCTGCGGCCACCCCAGATCTGATAGGTAGTTGGTCACATGGGCGTAACGGACACGGGTACGCATGGGACATGTCCCCCGCACTTTCCACATCTGTCCTGTCTGCCCCCCGCACTTTTTTCAGCCGTTACAACAGCTAAACCCGTTATTAGCATCCAGTAACGTGTTTTCCCGAGCCGTCTTTGAATGCACCATGAGCGCATGCTAACGCAGGTGTTCCACAGGAGACGTGCTGCTGTGCTGAGCAGTGCTGAACGTGCGTCTGGAGTAATGTTTAGCAAACCAGCCAGAGCTAGCAAGAAGCAAAAAACTGTACACAGTTCTTTCCAAACAAACCGTGTAAGTTGTGTGACCTTGTTGGATGCAAACAATGTTAGACTTGTTAGCTAAATGATGACGAGGTAAAACGTGGCAATATATCAATATGTTAAGCTAGTTAACAATAATTCAAATGTTGTTGCCTCCATTACATTACTGCTAATTAGTTTATTCTTGGAATAAACCCAGTCCTCTTTAATTTCTGGGCAGAAGATGTGCTCACAATTGCTCTCCATGTATTTAAGTCTTTTGGTCCCAAAAGAGGAGAGTCAAGGAGGAGAAGAAAGAATAGGCTATCTATGGTATAAATTTACAACTATTTTTTACTCCTTCTCTTTCTAATTCTATCTCAGAATTTTGATTTTCAGATTTTTTTTAATGATTATTTCCATAACAAAGAGCAGAGTCAGGCAGGAGATGGACCAGAGGCCAGCAGTAATGTTGACCATACAGGGTCTGCAGAGGTGAAAAATATATATAAGTGGCTGAGAAAAAAATATGTATCTATGGGTCAAAGTGATTTTGAGGTTAAATTCTACTGCAATTTTTACTCTTCCTAATGCTATTTCAGAATTTTTCTTACCACATTTTTTATGTTTATTGCCATAACAGAAAGAGCAGAGTCAGGGAGGAGATGGATCAGAGGCCAGCAGCAGGGACAAGGATGTAGGGTCTTTACAGGTAAGGAGAGATTATAACTTCCTGAGAATAAGATATCTATTGCAGGGAGAAACCAGGCAGTACCGATCATTTCATGTTCAGTGTTTGGCACCTTTGGCTACTCGTCCAGTAGATGTTCAAGGGACATTGTTGTCAACTCAACTAGAGTTTGGCCACTAAAACTTTAGATTTTATAGTTTAAAGTTTTATACTTTATAGTTTAAAGAACTAGCCTAGTTGGTCCCCTGGTATTGTACTGTGGCTGTTAGGGATTATGTGGTTCTTTAGCCACTAAGGACGGTGCAATTAAATGTAAGAGAATGATAAATCGCTCTGAAAAATTTGTCCCCCTCACTTCTGAGATGGTGGTTACGCCCATGGTTGGTCAAGTTCGTCAACATGAGAAACGAGAAATTCTGTCAATCAATGATAGAAACGTCACACGTGTAGCTACTATGCAAGATGCTCGGATATTTTTTTACAATGCTGGTTTTGCCACTCAACACTTAGATGCCGGACTTCTGTTCAGCCTATGGATGCTCTAATGAGCGCTGTAAGGAAACAAGAGCTCGTGGGATTACTTTTCACATGTAAGATGTATGTAAGGAATAATATATTGTTAGCAGGTTGTCATAGCTAAAGTGAAATAAACGCCGGGAAGACGGATAGAACCCCTCAGCTCCGTGTCTGGCTTCTACCCATGATCTAACCAGCTCTCTACATCATCCTGTGTATTACACAGCTGCTTACCGGTGAAATAACTAATCTGAGACAATTTTTTGTTTAAAATTCGATGTTATGAATCTAGCATTCCTAGCAACTTACTGCAGTAATTGGTACAAGATGGCGCTTCAGTTAGTAAAGCAACAATACAGGTGACACAGTTGATGAGCTGATGACTGATAATGTAATTCTACAGGATGAGTTGAGAGCAGTTGAATTTTGCTAATCTAATCTAATTTGAGAAGAGATGAGGACTTTAATCCAAGGAAATGGCTCTTAGAAAATTTGTACCCTATCCTGAACATATTTTACTGATTTAGAGTAGTTAAAATAACCAGATATAATTGAGGACTGTAATAATGGGAAATGGAATTTAAAAATAAACCAGAATAGACACCTTTATTCAACACTTATGAGACAGGAAATCATGGGAGAAAGAGGGGATGTCACATGCAGCAAAGTACTGGGGTTTGAACTGTGGCCGGCTGCGTACATGGCATTAAACTCCGCTATGCCATAGCCACCCCACACTAGCTTTGTGTCCCATCAAGGCCACCCCGGTAAAAAAGTCCTGGATACGCCACTGAAAAAAGCGAGACCGGAATTTGCAAAAATGCATGTTGACAAGCCACAAAGCTTCTGGGAGAATGTCCTTTGGACAGATGAGACCAAACTGGAGCTTTTTGGTAAGGCACATCAACTCTATGTTCATAGACTCAAAAACCAAGCATACGAAGAAAAGAACACTGTCCCTACGGTGAAACATGGAGGAGGCTCAGTAATGTTTTGGGGCTGCTTTGCTGCATCTGGCACAGGGTGTCTTGAAAGTGTGCAAGGTACAATGAAATCTGAAGACTATCAAGGCATTCTGGAGAGAAATGTGCTGCCTAGTGTCAGAAAGCTTGGTCTCAGTCACAGGTCATGGGTCTTCCAACAGGACAACGATCCAAAACACACAGCCAAAAACACCCAAGAATGGCTGAGAGAAAAGCGTTGGACTATTCTAAAGTGGCCTTCTATGAGCCCAGATCTGAATCCCATTGAACATATGTGGAAGGAGCTGAAACATGCCATTTGGAGAAGACACCCATCAAACCTGAGACAACTGGAGCTGTTTGCTCATGAGGAGTGGGCCAAAATACCTGTTGACAGCTGCAGAATGCTCATTGACAAATACAGAAATCGTTTAATTGCAGTGATTGCCTCAAAAGGTTGTGCAACAAAATATTAAGTTATGGGTACCATCATTTTTGTCCAGCCCTATTTCATTAGTTTGTTTTTTTTAAATAATTATGTTAATCAACAATTCAAAAGTGATGGCTGATTTTGATTATTTAATTTTCAATAAATTTTTATTTATTGTTACTTTTGTGAGTTTCAAGTGATTTCAGTGAGAATGGTGGGTTTTTCCTTCTTTAACTGAGGGGTACCAACAATTTTGTCCACGTGTGTAGCATACGTTTAGAGCTTACCTCCTTTAATAATAATGGTTATATATCAGTTTGTGAGAATATTGTTGTTTCTCTTAAAGCTCATTGGTTATAGTACATTCAAAGAAGCTACCTTTACAGCATTCAGGGTATGAATCTCCTATGGAGCTATTTTTTACCATATGTATTCGCCCATCTTCCACAGATTGCTGTCACCATGGTGTCAATCACTGGCAATGAAACTAAAGTAGGATTCCGCAGACAACATGTTTAGAAGTGAATGTCAGTAAATAAACTGGGGGACAAGAGTGCAATGCTGTTTCCATGGCAATGGGTGGAAAACTAGAGTCATTCAAGCGACCGAAGAAGCACACTTCCTGGGCAGAGCGACAATTACAGTAGCTGTTAGAGCATCAAAGGCCATTATTAAACTGTGCATGTAGCCCTTATGTGCAGATGAAGCAGAGAGGGGATTGTGGCAACTTTGGTTTTCTGTCTTTAAGGAAAGGTTGATAATATAGAAAGGACAAGACAACACAGTTCCAATTTACCCTCTTTACACTTTAATAATTGCCTTTCTTTTTGCAAGTAGCATTACTGTCTTTCATGTCATGAACACAGCTTTAATATGAGGGTTTTCTCATATTTTCTTTGTTTTGCTATTTATTAGCAGACCTTCATCCTCATATGCAGAGGTTGGTAGAACACAATAGTCTATTAATTCAACCCTGATATTAATTCTTTCACACATGTTGGACATCAAAGCTGCTGAACCTGCTTCTTTATTGACTTCTCACTTTGAGTAACAGTGTGTACGGCATCCTGCAGAACAATCAAATAGTACACTATGTAGAAAAATGGAATTACTTGGAGACTTGACAAGATCTATGAATCTGTTATATTCACAATATTCATTTAAGCATCTGTTGTTGAAATTCTCCTACAGTGGTCTGCTGTCAAAGTGCCATTTTATTGAACTGTGGAGGGATATTTAAATGCAGTGTTACATATTATTATCAGGAGGTCCCATGCAGTTTCTAATTACTTGTGTAAAAACTATCTCAACCTGAGAAGGCTACAATGAAAGCAAGAACAATATAAAAACTAACCTGGAGGCTGCAGGAAGACAGGTCATTTCTGGTGACTTTACAGACAGAAATTGTCTCCCTTGGTCAATTACACATTCCTAACATTCTATATTTGCATTCAAATGAGGGGAGTTAATGTTGAGTTGAGACAAGTCTGTGTATAAGCCACCTTTCCTTCCTTAACAGAATCTTTCTTCATTTTTTTAGCATTACCAACAGTAGCAAGTGAAGTTCCTGCTGTATTTGCAAACTGGCTGTTTTGTCAGTTATAAATGTTTTCTTTCTGCAGGAAGACAGGCAACTCACAGTCTAACAGTAGTATCAGCTGATGGTTGCTCTGTGTGACTTTATTTCTTTGAGTCCACTGTAGTCTGAAGATGTTAATTTCTCATAATGGCACAAACTGTAAAAACTTTAAGTGTCACAGGGTTCAAAAACTGAAGACACAATCCCAAAAAGGACGTTTTTTAGGCTGTGATTGTGTAGCGTGAACCAACATCAGTTACAGTGAAAACTCCTACAGCAGTCAAAATATAAGTGTAACAAGACTTGAAACTTAATTTTCCTCTTTTAACAGAACATAGGAGTACAATATCCATTGTGGAATCTTGTTTACCATTATAATGAATGAACAGATGTCACAGACTGTTCAGTGGCTGTTCATTAAATGAAATGTGAAGGCAGTGGGACTTGGGCGAGTGTAATATGGATCACTGCCTGTGATTATGGCTGCACTAAAAGCACACAACTGAGCCATGGTTTCATTTTAATATTCCGAAGGATGCAGATTTATTGACAGAAAAGGGATTTTAGTCTTCCTTTATTAAACAAAGAATATTGGTTTTAACTAAATTCAAAACCCTGAAAGGCATTTCGCAGTTAGATGAGCGCACACATGCAGTCACACCATGCTGCAAGCAAGAGGCAGGTTTTGTTCTTCCCAGTGGTCCTTTCAGTACATTGTTACGATGTCCATATGGTTTTTTGTTTGTTTGTTTTTGCTTTAAGACACACATCACAATCAAATAAGGTAGTCAACATCAAGGTATAATGTTAGTAGCACACTAACAGCCTGTCTACTTTCCAAAACAAGAAGCAAGCATAAAATCCCAATTTGTAATAGAAGCCTCATCCTCAGTGCGCTGATAAAAGGCAGAGTAAAACACCTGGTTCTGATAGAGTAAAAATAATTCCAACTGAATTGCTGATTTCTGACTGCTCCAGGTTCACTCTTATTTTACCTTGGTTTCTAGCACTCTCCCTACTCACCCTGTTCTCCTCCACTGGCAATGTCTTTTCTTTTTTTTGCTGGGTATGTTAGGAACTGTGGCGGTTAGAACCCAAGCAGCAGAATTAAAAATGAGTTTAATGTAAACAGCAAATAATCCAAAACGTGAGGCACAGGGAATGGACCGAACGGGGACCTAAACTGAAACTAAAAGCGACGGCTCACGACCGTGGTGGGAGCTAAACTAAACTAAAACAGGGAGAGGTGACTCACGGTATTCCGGAGGGGGGCTCGGGAGACGAGGCAGGGGCAGAGCTGATGAAGCCGCTGGCGGAGACGGCAGAGCAGGTAGAATAAAATTGAATTGAATTGAATTGAGGGTTCCAGGATGATGGCAGGACGATGGAGCAGGCGAGGAAGTAGGATGGCCAGGGGGGGAGCGAGACAGAGCTTGGGCAGAGGTGTGCATACATCGGGGAGCCGCAGGTAATGACCCAGCAACAGAGCAGTGGGGAGAGTCTGGTTTTACACTGCGGTGATTACTGATTACTGATGCGAGCCAGCTGTGCTCCTGCACAGCCGCTCTAATCAGCCGGAGTGTGGAGCAGGAGAGGGAGGGGCCATGACAGTATCTCACCCCCCTCCCCCCTCGAGGTGCGCACACAGGGCTGGTTAGGGTACCGGTGGGGCGTCTCTGGGACCAACAGGGATCAGGCTGGGGGGACCGCTCCGGGCGGTCCAAGGACTGGACAGGCTGGGACTGGACAGGTCGGAGGGACCACTACGGAGGACGGCTCGGGGGGCGGACAGGGAACCGGTGGTTGGCCCGACGGAGACCCTCAGGAGGCCGGACTGGGAACCGGTGGCTGGCCCGATGGGGACCCTCTGGAGGCCGGGCTGGAGGCCGGACTGGGAGTCAGCGGTGGCGGGACCCCTCCAGGGGTCGGGCCGATGGCCGGATTGGGAGCCACCGACTGCGGGACCCCTCCGGGGGCAGAGCCAGAGCCAGAGCCGGGGCCGGGGACCCCTCTAGGGGCAGAGCCGGGGCCGGGAACCCCTCCGAGGGCAGCACAGAAACAGGGACTGGGGGCCCCTCAGGGGGCAGCGCTGGAGACGGGACTGGACTCAGGACCGGGGACCCCTAGGGGGGTAGGACTGGAACCATGACTGGGGACCCCTCAGGGAACGAGACTGGACACAGGGCTAAGGAGACCAGAACTGCAGGAGGACCAATTGGAGTGGCCACTGCAGGGGCGCCACTTGGTGTTGGGGTGGCGTTAATCCTTTTCAGGGCTGGAGGGGAGGCGCTATGCCCCCTCAAGGCTGCCGAGGAGGCTTTATGCCTCTTTAAAGCTGCGGGACAGGCGGGGCGACTCTTTAAAGCTGTAGGAGAAGCTTTTAGCTTCTTCGCAGCTGTGGGGGAAGCTTTTAGCTTCCTTGAAGCTGCTGGGGAGGCTTCTATCTTCCTCAAAGCCACTGGGGAAGCCGGAAGCCTCTTCAAGGCTGCAGGGGAGGCCTTAACCCTTGCCACCCGAAAGACGCTCTGGAGCGTTCTCTTGTTGCGCCGCGGTAATCAAAACAAAGCAGGAAAATGAAGCGTCGGCGAGTCTCCCTTTAAACGCGTGCTGAAAGTACAGATTTTGAACTTTCTACCAGTTTTTGAATCATGTTGATCGGCCAAGTAAAACCAGAGATATGATCAATAATAAACGCCACATTTTTTACCGAACTTCACCGGAGCTATTTCCAACGTCTTTTATGCGCTGTGAAATTTTGAACTTTGGACTCAGGAGAGTCCTCTCTGCTGAAAGCATCTGGCGAGAAACACAGACCTTTGGAGTTATGCTTGGTGTAGGAAGGAAAATGTGGACCAGATTTTCACAAACCTGGCGTTCTCTGGAGTAAAAACGCGAACTGGATTTCCCCAAAGGTGACTGAGAAACTTGGAGCTGAGTGACAGAGACGCTCTGACAGGGAGCGGCCGCACAGACACGCCCCCAGTCTCTGTGTTCATAGTAAGAGAGTGGAATATTCTAGAAATCAGTGTTGGCAACTTTGCGACTTTCTCGCTAAATCTAGCGACTTTTCAAAGCACCTCGCGACTTTTTTTTTGTCAAAAGCGACTAGCGATAAATCTCGTGACTTTTTCTGCCGTTTTGGAGACTCTGATAGGAAAACTCGGCTCATTCTGCAGTTACTGTTTTCAACAAGCAGCAGGTGCTGCTGTGAGCTTCTCCCCCTCCCAGAGCACAGGCTGTCAGTCCAGTAACCCCGCAGCAGTCCCAGGGAGGGGAGGGGGAGACCACATCACTCCGCGGTCAGACGGCAGATGAATCGCGCATGCGCAAAGTCACTACAGATCCCATCCAGACTTACGGAGCCATATAATCGAAAATGTTTCTTCACTGTCATGCTAAAACAAACCACAGCATTTAGCCTCTAGTGAAAAAACATATTTTGGGTGTTTTATACTCACTTTTTGGTCTCTTCCACAACGTTATTCCTCTCTCCTACAACGTTGATTACAATTACATGCAAACTGGGAAATATGCAAATTAGGCGATGACGTCATTTAGCGACTTCTAGCGGCTTTTAGGACAGCCAATAGCGACTTTCCTTACTGAGGAGTTGGCAACAGTGCTAGAAATACACAGAGGAGAGATGGGCAAAGTGCGGATTTGGAACTTTCTATCATTTTTTAAATTTTTTTTTAGTCAGGTGGTAGTTATAACTCTTTGGGAGAGCAGCACATCCTTCACTGGCTTTGGCCACAGATCACTCTCTGCTAGACACCAAAGATGCACAGAAAATGAAGATTTTGTTTCAGATGTAATATATTACTGCTACTACTACTACTACTACTAATAATAATAACAATAATTATAATAAAAATAAAATAATAACAATAATAAAACAACAATATTAATAATATTCATAATAAACATATTCTAGCAATGGAGAACACCAGGACTCTGGATTCTCCCTGTGGTCCTAAAGACTGTTTCTATTGTTTTTGTCATTGTAGAGATTGTGGTGGACAGAAAAAGCTTTTTGGAATGGTACAAATTCATTTATGTAAAATTTTATTGTGACTCCTCATGATTTTGTAAATAGTTGTGCAAAAACGCCTAAAAAAATTCCTCCATTTTAGTGCAAATAGTGGTATATAACTGTGTTAACTGCTAAATTTGTACATTATTTTATGACAAACAATTTATATTTACATTATAAGTTCTGAAAAAGATTCATTACACATGTTTATGGTGTCCACAGCAAAAAAAAATCTAACTTTTTTCTACTCGGATTTTGTATTTTTTCTGCTATTTTAGGTCAAGTGTGTCCATACATTATATCAAAATGTCTAAATAATTATAGAATCACACAGGTGAGGTTGTGCTGAAAAAAAAGAGATACCAAGCAAAGCAAGATCAACAGCTTTTAAGGTGAAATATAAAGGTAGAATCAGAATTTGTCAAAAACGGACCTAAACCCCCCTCGGGCCCTCAGGGTTAAGCCTCTTCAAAGCTGCAGGGGAGGCCTTAAGGGGTGGCGTCAAACCCCTCCAGGATCGGGGGTGAGGTGGCGTCAAGCCCCTCCAGGACCTGGGGTGAGGAGTGGCTCAGCAGGCTAGGCAAGTTAACAGGAGTGCACAGGAACCGCAGGAGTTCCCTGGGCAGGCACGGAACTAACCAGGGTTTCTCAAACGCTGTCCTGCGTCCCATCATCACTGCCGTGTCCTTGTATGCCTGCCGAGCCGGCTTTTCCCAGGCCCGCAGCAGGGCAAACAGGGTCATCAGAAAATCATATGCATCGTGTGGTGCATAGTGGTCACTACAGAGGACAGCTACTAAAACGTGATTTTCTCTTTAATGCATTGGTATTGGCATTGGAACTGCATATCAGCCTCTAGAGTGCTCTCTGCTGCCATAGTCTATTGAGATCAATTCAGTGGTAAGTCTGTGTAACTGCAAGTAAATTTCCTCTGAATCCAAGATGGCCGATAAACAGCCACCCCTGCTGACCGCTGCTGGCATATCCTGTCAAACCTTCTATACTAGAAGAGCCCCACTGGTTAAAAAAAATAAAATAAAATAAAATATGACAATATACAGTAACATCTAGGGAAGGATATTATCTGTTTGGAATATGAAATTTTTATGTCCAATATGTAGAAAATTACGATTAACCATGTGTCCAATGAAGTGGACATCATGCATCACCCAATATATTTTTTAGCACGAGTTATATAATTGCTTCACTGTCTCTTGTGACTGTTTTAGTTATCAGTCGATGTATAATTGTTATATTTATAACCTATTCGTTTAAAATATACATTTTTGTGCAGATTAGCTGTAGTTTGAGTTACTATAATAATTAGTTTATCTTATTTTGTAGACTTCAGACACAGCTAAGAATAAGGCAGCCTACAGAATAGTCCAGGAAATTCCGTCCAGCTCCAGTGATGATGAGTGTAGTGACAACAGTGATGATGAGTGGCTGCCAGAGAAGAACAGAGACATAAGATGATGGGGATACAGACAGTCAGGATGCAAAAAGTGAGGATGATGAGGGGCAGGATGCAGAGGATGGTCAGCATGATCAGGGAGCTGTGGGAGATGGGCACATGATACCTGACCATACACAAGCCCGAAAAAATATCTGGAAAGTCCAAGACAATGACTTTAATGGAGACTTGCCTCCTTTTCTAGGAGAGTGGAAACTGAATGTGGAGGGAAGAGATCCCATAGATTTCTTCAGACATCTGTTTCCATCAGATCTCATTGATGATATAATGCACAACACCAACTTGTATGCTCTCCAGAAAGGGAAAGAAAACTTGGCAGTGACAGGAGAAGAAATGCAGATTTTTTTAAGGGATCAATCTGATCATGGGGTACATTCGGTATCCTAGGGCACGAATGTACTGGTCTCGTGAGGATGGCCTTCGTCTTTGCGTAATTGTAAATGCCATGTCTGTAAACAGATATGAGCAAATCCTGATATACCTGCACTTTGTGGATAACTTGACTTACCAGCCAGCAAACACGGATAGGCTCTTCAAAATAAGACCATTGCTAAGTGCACTTCAGGAGACATTCAAGGCAGCAGCAGGCCCTGAAGAATTTCAGTCAGTTGATGAGCAGATCATTCCTTTCAAAGGCCTACTGTCCATCAAACAATACATACCAAAAAAGCCCAAACCCTGGGGAGTGAAAGTGTGGATGAGGGCAGGAACCTCGGGCTATATGTATAGATTCAAAGTGTACCAAGGCTCTGCAAGTAGTGGTTGCATCAGTGGCTTGGGAATGGCTGGAGATGTGGTGATGCGTCTTTATGATGACATCAAATACAAAAATCACAAGGTGTTTTTTGATAATTTCTTCTGCAGCATTCCACTCATCGAGGCCTTGAAAGACCAAGGCATTTACAGCACAGGTACATGCGGAGCAAACAGGCTGAAGGGAGCAAATCAGAAACTCAAGAGTGAAAAACACCTGAAAGAAATAGGCAGAGGAGCTTCCTGCGTTGTCAGCAATAACGCAAACATCACTGTCACACGTTGGCTTGAAAGTTCAGTCATCCACATGGTCTCGTCCTGTGCTGGCCAGTCCCCTGAAGATGTTGCCAACAGATGGGTCAAGAAGGAAAAAACAATGATGATGGTCCAAAAACCCTTCTCTGTGGCCCTTTACAATCAACACATGGTTGATCTTGTTGACCAATGTCTGGCAATGTACCCTCACAGAAGTCGAAACAAGAGGTGGTACATCCGAGTGTTTTTTCATTTTTTGGATGTGATCATTGTAAATGCCTGGCGGCTCTACCTGATGTCTGGTTTGGAAAAGATGAGACTCCTCCTCTTCAAAGCTTCTGTGACTCGTGCACTGATAAATAGTGACAACCTCCACCAAAGCACAAGAAGAAGACCCAGTGGGACCCCACAACCCATGAAGCAGAGTAGCCCGTGAGGTCAGGTTTGGCATAGGATATTACTGGCCCCAACTCACCGAGGTGAAAATGCAAACAGATGCCATGATGCTAAAAGGAAGACCAAATACATCTGCATGCAGTGCTGTGTGCCACTGTGCCCTGGATGCTTTGTGAACTTTCACACAGCCTAGGTGCGATGAAGTGCTCGAAGGTGTCGCCTGCTGGGTTCTTGGGTGGCTGGGTCATTCTGTTAGCAACTGTGGCGGTTAGAACTCAAGCAGCAGGCAACAGGCGGGCGGGTGAATTAATAATGAGTTTAATTAAACAGCAAATAATCCAAAACCTGGGGCACAGGGAATGAACAGAACGGGGACCTAAACTGAAACTAAAAGCGACGGCTCACGACCGTGGTGGGAGCTAAACTAAACTAAAACGGGCAGAGGTGACAAACAGTAGGTCTTCCAGACGTCCCTCCCCCTAGCAACGCTTTCCAGCTCTTCCTGGGGGATCCCGAGGCGTTCCCAGGCCAGACGAAATATATAATCCCTCCAGCGAGTTTTGGGTCTACCCCGGGGTCTCCTCCCAGTCGGACGTGCTCGGAAAACCTCCAAAGGAAGTCTCCCTGAAGGCATCCGAATCAGATGGCCAAACCACCTCAACTGGCTCCTTTTGATGCGAAGGAGCAGCGGCTCTACTCCGAGCTCCCTCCAGATGTCTGAGCTCCTCACCCTATCTCTAAAGCTGAGTCCAGCCACCCTACGAAGGAAGCTCATTTCGGCCACTTGTATCCACGATCTTGTTCTTTCGGTCACTACCCAAAGCTCATGACCATAGGTGAAGGTTGGAACGTAGATAGATAGATAGATAGATAGATAGATAGATAGATAGATAGATAGATAGATAGATAGATACTTTATTAATCTCCAAAGAGAAATCCAGATGGACTGGTAAATCAAGAGCTTCGCTTTACGGCTCAGCTCCCTCTTCACCACGACGGTTCGGTACAACGCTCGCATTACTGCTGACTCCGCACCAATCCACCTGTCCATCTCTTGCTCCATTTTCCCATCACTCGTGAACAAGATCCCGAGATACTTAAACTCCTTTGCTTGTGCTTCAGACATTTTCAGGTGCTGTTTATTAAGAGAGGAAATTACTAAGCTACTCACTTATCTGAGTAGACTATATATGTTTAAACTGAAAGACAGATTTCTTTCATCTAAATTAAGTTTTCTCTACTTTATTGAGGTGTCAGGAGCAGCAACTGCAGTTGTGTATTAGATCTGGCCATGTTATTAGTTATTCATAACATTATAGTAGACCTTCAAAAGACAAAATTCCTTCCAGTAGAGCCTTTTTAAAAAGTGTTTTTGCATCACTAAGTGTTGTTCTCAGCTAATCTTCTTACAGTCTCCAATCAAGTGAAGTATTCAGGTGTTCAAGTAAGTGTTTTTGAGTTGAAGTATCAGTGTGTTTCCAGTCACAAACTCACAGGAACAGCTGTGATAGTCTTTTTACATCTGGTATGCACTTTTATTATATGTCTGCTGAACACTACGAACTCTACAGTTAGTGACAGCTTGTGGGTGTATGTGGTTGGGTGGGTGGTGCATTACGCAGCACAGGATATATCTGTGTAGTTAAATGAGGGTTTTTAAACTGTGTTCAGGTCAGTCCACCAGTGAGCTGGCAGAAACCGGTCTTCTCCAGTTCAATGTTTGAGAGACTTCAAACCAATTGCTCCTGTGAGCTGGTGTCATGATGTGGAGCTCTTAACTTAAAAGTTGCCAGTGATGTCCAGCCAACAATTTCACATATCTCACAGAAGTGGGAGTGATAACTGTCTGCAGTAATGAATGGCAGGGTGCTGTGGTAAACTACCTTCAGGGGTTTAAAAGGGATGGCAGCAGACATATAAACATACAGGATAACTCTTGAATCTAGTATAAACAGCATTATTTTTGATGCAGGATTTTGTTTTGTTTTTCTAAAAAAAATACAGTAGATAAATTGATCAAAGACTGCTTAATTTTTTTCTTTCAATGACAAATACACAACAGTACCATTCATTTTTGAATATTTAATAACATTGCAACAATGTAATGACTGACAGAATAAAAAATTTAAATTGAATGTATTTTCCCATTCTAAATTTAGAGCAGTGACATATTTCCTTTGGCCTTTGTACAAAACATCCATGTTGTAAAGTCTTGATGTTAATGGCATTACACATAGTGGTCTTTCTGTCTTGTAGCAACACATAACTTAATCTATCCCTGTAGCTCTTTACTGATATAAGTTGTACAAATCAGTCTGCCAGAAATTTCCTGTCACCTCTGCTGCTCCCATTTGTTGAAGCTTACATCGTCTTCTCAGCGTGAGGCTGTGGAAACAAGTGATGAGTGAAAGAACATGAGGCGGGTGAGGAGGAGATGATGGCAAGGTCCCAAGTCACATTTTGACTCACACCCCCACCTCCTCTGGGAACGGAGTTCTCGAAGACGCAGCTCTGCACCTTTGGAGGCCCCGGCCCCTGGTGCTGATGGATATCCAGGTGGTTGACCGAGAGAGAGGAATGGCCCATTAGCAGATGGACGACGGACCCTGAAGCTGACAGGGTTAGATGTGAGATGCAGCACAGCTGAAGGGGGCAGCAGTGGCTGTCATCAACACCATCAGCCCAAAATGGACCCTCATCCCCATGCTAATTACTATGAACCTATACACAGAATTACAATGAACGATGTTGATCCAGTTTGTACTGGACATTTGTTTGTGTCAGGCTGCACTTCAGTATGTAGTTCAATCAGCTTTATTTACAGACATAAAAATAGACAGTAATATATGGATTGATCCTTAAGACATTGGCTGTCTTTAGAATTTGTCTTTAAAGTCTCCTTTTTTGTGTCAGAAGGCATTTATACTGCCATTTTAATGGGTCTCATATTCTTCTCCTCCATAGGACTGTCTTTCAGCATGTTATTTTGAGGCAACATCATCCCCAATTTGAGGGCTATAAGGTATTCAAATGGTTCTCTTGGATGAATGTTTCCTATGCCTGTGAAATAACATGAGTCACATGGTCTCAGTAGTGCAGCCTAGCTATACAGCAGTCCTGCTACTCACACCTCAACTGACTCCTTTTCTATTTAGCAACTTTATGTCTGTAAATAAACTAAACATTAAATCTGAAACAGAAAAACAAAACTGGTCAAATGTAACACATACAGTATTAACACAAAGAAATATTATTACAGAAAATACATGATGGAATTTCTGTAGAATTAAAAAATGTGTGTTTTGGCATGCCTTTACAAATGGAAGTCTTTGCAATAATAATAACTTTGTTTATTTCAAAAATAATCAAACGATCAGTGCTTGATCAAAAGATTGCCATTCTCAAGAAGTGCTTTCAAAGAAAAAAAATGGCTTCAAGCTTGTACATATAGTGCCTTTAAACCATTTCTTGCAAATAAATGACTTTGCAATTAAAGTTGTTACATGTATCCTTACATGGACCCACCCACACAGCACTGCAGTGTGCCTGTCTCGCTTGACTCCTCAGTGATGCTTAGCTGTAACAAGTCTTGACTGAATGTAAATTTGTTTGACAGTAGTGCTTCCCGTAAGGAAAATGAAACCACCAACATGGAGTGTCCCCTAAAGCCACTAAATCCCTCTTTGCTCTTTGGGGGCTGTCTTTTTGCATCTGTAGGCTTGAGTACTAACACCATGGTCGCAATCCATCTGCTCCCGCTCTCCCAGGCCAAGGTTGACAGCCTGAGGGGGTAGTGGAAGTGATCACTCCTGGGATAGGGACAGCTACTTGGTTCAGTCCCCCATGGGTGCAAAGCTCCTCTACTCCAGCATGGTTAATGCTTGAAACACCTGTCACCTTTCAAACAACATAGCAACAGGTTTTCCCTTTTGGAACTTTTTAGGATGATATGAAAGTGACGTGTGTGCATATATATATATATATATATATATATATATATATATATATATATATATATACAGGCTGTCCAAAAAATTTATACACACTTTAAATAATTGCAAAATACGGGTTAAAAGTGTTTATCATAATTTGTTTAATTTTCAACATGTAAAAGAATTTACAAACATCATTCTATTGTGATGTCACTGCCTGTTCTCAAACTGATGTCCGTTCTGGTCCAGACACTGCTGACAACATGAAGTGATGGAATAGCACACATCATGAAACAGTTCCCTTGGTATTTGCGTGCATTCACGTTCAATGGTTGCTCTCAATTCAGTGACTGTTGCAGGTCTCATTGAGTAGACTTTGTCGTCTCGGTATCCCCATAAAAAGAAGTCTAGTAGGGTGAGGTTAGTTAGTTATCAGCTGCTAAAAGGTGTATATTTATTTTTTATTTTTTTTGGACACCCTGTGTGTGTATATAAATATGTGTGTGTGTGATACAGGTAATTTGTCTCAGCTCAGACAGATTTATTAAAATGCACAGTTTTATACCAGCTACATCCTGCATCTTGTTCTTAAAGTGGTAAGACGTTTTCTGTGAAACAGCAAGTCTTAATTTTGCTATTGCAGTAAAAGAAATCCATTCTTAAGAGTTGATTTCCCCTCAAAATGTATCCCAAAGACTGGTTGCCATAGGAATAAGAGTACCTTATTTTCTCTTGGTGTCAACACAAAGGGAAAACAAACAGAAAAAGCAGCTCCCTCTGATATGGCTCCCCAGGCCTGGGTGTGTTTCATTATCACGAAAGTGCTCAGCAAAAGCTAAAAGAATCCAGAGGTCCCTCTATCACAATAAAAGACTGAAAAACATGCCAAATAACTTAGTACAGATACAGAACAAAACTGCACTTCATTTTGCTTGTAATTACACTAATGGAAGTCCCTTTGTAGGCCTCAGTGCCTCCAAACCGTCGAGCTAAAAGAGGATAGGCACTCCACTAAAGGCCCCATTGTGCAGGGTAAGCCCCAGCTTAGACAGACAGGGAGACGGGACCAGCTGTAATTAGTTTAGCTCCCTTGCTGCTTCACATCTTGCCAGGAGAGGCCTTTGCTCAGTTAAAGGTGTCTCCACAGGGCTTTATGGCTAAAATGAGGGTGGATCATCTACTAAAGGTCTTATGGAAGGGGCATGGGATCACTAACCTCCAATCTGACATGCTCTGGCTAAATTGGATGAGGGGGGAGTCATACACGATCGGTGGTTGGATGACTGAAGGGGCCTAATTATGAAGATAGTAAAGGAGGACAGTAGGGTATTCATGCAGCCACTGATACCAGCAACTTACTTGTCTAAATCTTAAAATAAAGGTCAAGAATCCATTAAACAGAAACTTGGCTGTACTCTGGATTCTGACATATGGTACTTGAAAAGAATTCTTAGCACAATGAGCACAGATGAATAGGATTAGCCACATCAAGACAATTCATTGTCACAAGCATTTTCAATAAAGAGTAGCACACAGAATCGCCTTAAAATGCTTCAGTGTCACTTCCAGAACCATATGACACAAACTTTATTACTCTGTTGGGGAAATATATCTCATCTGGAGCTTAAATACACTGATGCAACCATAAACATAGTTGTAATTACAGTTACAATATACAGTTCTGGCTATAGTCCATATAGAACGGACATGGGTAAAAGTATTAATGGGAAAATACATGGGAAACCTAAAATCCTGCCACAGTTTTCCCTGGATAGGCTGCTATTTCCCAATGTTTGTCTTAACCCTGCCCACCAGAGTTGCTTTCTATTTTGATTTAGATTTTTTTTTTTTTCCCCACTGTGGGTGTTGTCTTTAGGAGGTGGGTTGTTCACACCTCAGTGAGCAACCTCAATGGTTCCCAACTCAAAGTTCCCAGCCCTTTGCCCTGTGTGAAAGGATGCCCTCTCCCCTCATTTACTCTTGCCATGAAAGAAAAGGCCCTAAATAATCCCCCTTTGCTCTAATCAGGGGAGCTCAGGAGGATTGTACAGAACCAGCGGGTTCATGCCTTTGTGCCGGCCTTGACTGTCTTGATTCCGTTGGCATTTTCTGGCAAGGTCTACCACCCAGGGGCTTTTTAATTTGCTCTCTATTGACTCTGTGTTAATTGGGTTGGGAGAGAGATGCATCCAGATTTCAACCCCAAGTTCAATCATCTTAAACCTTCATTGTGTTTTTCACACATTTCACAAAAGATGCACAGCCTGCTGTGACACAAGCTCTGTACGGGAAGGGGAGGAGTGGGAGAGCACAGGAGGGGAGCTATTGCAAGAAAAGTAGAATTGATTTAGAGTTTGAATGTATGTTTGAGACAGGGGGAGATAACAGCCCACTGGGTCTGTAAATCCTAAATCAACACTGTCTTTCTTGCCATTACTGTGACTTGAATTCACATTTTAACAAGACAAGAAGTAACTATTTATCTGACCTCTCTTCCCACCTCATTACCAACAAGACACACGCATAACTTTTGTGGATAAGGAAAACACCTGCAAGGTGTGGCCTAAATGCTTTCAGACAAATTGTAAGAGGCATGACAGGTGGTTGAATGGATCACAGCAGGATTCTGTCTTGCTCACATTGTGATCGGACCCTATGCTGCCAATCAACAAACGACAGACAACCAGCTCCTCTTTAGCCAAAGAAAAATTCAGACATATTCCTTCTGGGAGCCTTTGCAGGAGCCACAAGGAAATGCTACTCTACATGCCATGCAACTGATAGGTGTTGTTAAGATTAGTACTAGAAAGTTTCTTGATTGGTTCCGGTAAGAAATTTCTTAAAAAGTACCATATTGGTCCAAATATTGGATGATAATGGAAGGACTACTGTGCCTTTTCCTATACCAGTGCCAAGTCTGCCACGTTTTTTAGTCACTGTTTATCTTCAATGTACGCCATTCTGGACTTATCAAGCACCACTAATGCAACCTCATGCAAATACACCATCTTGGGTGACTCAACACAAATGGAATACTACTTTTAAACTAGCTATACTTTGATGCCATTCACCATGCAATGCTTATTTAAATGCTATCTCCTTTATTATATAGCTAACCAAACATGCCACAACTCATGAGTTGGTATTTCTATCCATATTATATTTTTTTCTCGATACACAGGCATTTCTCTTGTAAAAATGAAACACAGAATGCTTTTATCTTCACAATCTATCTGTGGCCCCAGATATTGGTGATCTATCCCTGGCCTGTTTCTAGTCTTGTTCTTCTTTTCATTTTTAATTTATAAATAATTTAGTTCCTTTTTGACAACATATAAAACACATGAAAACACATTGCCCCCCCACATACACACACACACACACAAAAAAATCTGTACTTTCCAATTGACCTCAGTACTTCTAGGGCTGATTAGATTTAAAAAAAATAAAAAAAAACACTATCACTTTAAGCAAGTTATATAAATTAGCAGGTAGGCTATCAAAAAGTACTATATACATTGTTTCAGTGATTTTCAGTGATATGACGCCATGGAGTACCAGTCTCGCATTCCTTCATTGTTCTGAGCAAGTCCGCCATCCTCACCTACCTTTTTTGCATATCTATATATCTATGCATCTATATCTATCTCTCTATCGTCACGAATAAAGCCTGCCCATTGTTGCCTTTGTCTCTGCAATGGTGGAGCTACCGCTTTAGCAGTGCTCGGGTTTGTAGGAATGACTGTAACAAATGAAGTGTCCTGGTTAGAGCACTGGGGTGTTTAAGTGTGTAATCATTTGTTGCCTTCCTTCCCTGTAGACCTACTAGCCAGACAGAAAGAAGTCAACGCTGGAAGAATCATGAAATCCCAGTAATTTGAAAATGCACCCCAAGGAATCTCATTAAAGGAGCTCCACACGTCGATGGTGCAGCCTCACACTGCTGTTTTTCTTACTAAGCAGGAGCAGTCCATGGCGGATTTAACTGGATAATGGTATTGGTTTCACATCAGCACAGGAGCAGGAAGACCACAGTGGATAAGCTGTGAGGACAGCCTCTCTCTCTCTCTCTCTCTCTCTCTCTCTCTCTCTCTCTCGCTCCACTGTCTCCTGATTCCTGATTCTTGACTGAGTAATTATTCCTTAAGCCCACCTACCCAGGCAACAAAAATAGAATTGATTTCCCATTATGGGAATCATCACTCCTGCTGGGACAGTCCTATCAGGGTGACCAGGCAGCATGTCTAACCCAAGAATCTGGGAATGGCGGTGCATGCGGTGATGTTATGTTTCATTCCTCAAAACAAAGCAGACATGCTGTTGTTACACCTTTTTGCCCCAGAACCACAGTCAGAAAAGGCTGAGAGAAAGGGAGACAGGCCCAAACAACCACACACTGCTGGGTTTATTGACTTTAAAGGTTTTTTGTGCAACAGAGCTACTAGATACTGCTAGATCACCAGCATCTCAAACCACAAAAAACAGGTACATTGGTGTCATGTCCCCCCTACTGCAAATTAATTTCCAACCAGAAACATTCATGTACATGAGATCACCACTTGTATCGTTCCCGCGCTGTATTTGTCTCTTTCCACAGTTTGGGAGTTGACCCCTGTGCAAAACAGAGATACAAAAAGTGGAGCCCAACACAGACAACAAAACAAAACACATCCATTGTTTTAAAATTGTTTGGGTTGTTTTTCTTTTGTTTGTTTTTTTGGACCACTGGCCAAACACTGACTTTCACTTTTACTATTCTAATGTGCTCTTGGTCTGTTTATAAGCTGTGCACTTACTTGTACCCAACAGCTTACTGGTTGTCAGGGCATTGAACATATAGAGGCCAGGGTCTAAGTCTAAATAATAATCTTTTTCTTTTTGTCTTATGCTCCTAATGCAAACAGAGCATCCCCTGATGTTGTCGCTTCACAATCTAAGTTTTTCACAACCAAGATGGTGGCTTTTGCTGTGATTTGCAATGGCATGGTTTTAAACAATGTTTGAACAAAGTTTTAAAAATCATAAATAATGTTTATGCTCAGTACACCAGTGTGCTTATCTGTCAGATACATGGGTCTTTGAGCATGTCTAGTGGGTTGAGTGAGAGAGTGTTTGTTCTGGGAATGCAATGGAAACAGACAGTCTCTGAGTTTCCTGACTCATGTATCTTGAGTGGGGCCCACCTTGTTCATCAGGTGTTGACCTTTTATGAACAGCATGAAAAATGTGGACAATCACCAAAACACATCATAGAAACAGAGCACAAAACAAAGTGTTGGTGTTGGGATGGACTCAGCACCTTTTACTATCCTGTACTGTCCAACAGAATGCCATTTTTATTGTCTCAGTTGGGCCTGAATGGTGTTTTCAAGGTGAGTAATACGGTGAGTATCCTCACAATATTCAAGAGATGGCTTTATTACACACAAAATTAATCAGCATGTGATTGGTTGATGAGCAATCTAGATTCGGGCTGTGGTTAAATGTTTGCTACTTTTGAAAAATGTAAAGGAAAGGATTGATGACACTGGGATGTCTCATAGGAGATAAGTGAATGTTGTGTTTCTCAATATAGCTAGCTCTGAGTACATTAATGTCAAAGGGGTGGTGCTGGCAATAGATGACCAAGTGTAAACATTGACAGGTTTAGAGCTGCATATTTCTCCAAAGAAGAAAAAACTCTAAGCAATACAAAAAATTTTAATGAGTGAGTTATGATTATTATTATAATGACATAGCTCTGACAATGCTCGTAGTTCAAAAAAACTCACGCTTTGCATAGCAGAGATCTTCCAGGATGATGTCAGTTTCCAAGAGAGCTGATTAGCCATTAGGCTGTGTTCTAACATCAGTTCTATTATGTGGAATGTAACCTGCTCCAGAGCAGGTTAGGCATTTATAAGTCACCATGGAGATGTAACTTGATAAGAAGTGAATCATAGTACTGCCTTTAAAAACAACAAAATGATGAAAAAAACATCAAAAATAACCTTTCACCAACCTTCAGAGCCCTGCTTTCAGTTTGAAATCAATATCTTCCTATTCACATGTCATATTATACAGTGTCTAAAAAACTGCAGTTGAAGCTTGGCTTTTATTTCTTTAAGAAAGTGTTTTTTTGTTGAAGCACAGAAAGTCTCTGCTACAAATGTATTGAGTTATGACAATTGAAATGTCTTCACAACTACCCGCACTCTTAGGACCTGTTTAGTGTGATGTTCCTCAGTTTATAACTAAAACCACTGCCAGTTTCCATTATCAGTGTTCAGTATGATGGAGTTGGTTGCCTCTTAGTAGCTATACTTACTAGCTAGACTGACTGTTTCATACACAATCGACATTAAAAAAAATTACTCTTGGCATATGTCTTCTAATTTTTGTAGTTTTTATTTGCCTGACTAAGCCTTCTGTTTCTAAGGTTTGTAATATCAACCTGTTTTCCTACTCCTTGTAATAATATATCTTGACTGTTATTATTTCATCAGTCAAATATTGCTCATTTGGTCACATTTGGTTGTTGTGTCTCGATTGCTCTTTACAAGGCACTGTGCATGTAGACATACAGTCGACCCCTAAACTGAGCTTATATGATGAGACTTGTGTGGTTCCCTACTATTACATTTTTCAAAACTTATGAAAACAACCAAACCAACCAGGCACAAATATACTTTAAAAATATTCCTAGAAAAATGAGTCGGAATATATAGTTTAATTTTGTTTTGCTTTTGTTTTTAAAGGTGCAATCACTTATTTAATACAGCAGTGCACTCCAATTTTTTTCAAAATACTACTTGACACAATAATGAAAGAATGCAGGTGAGAGTTCCAGACAACTGTCTGGTAAGCCCTCCACCTCTGGCTCCATGTAGTGGCAGGTTTTCCCTTCTATCTCCCATCTCTTCTCTCTTCGGGTGGGTGTGTGACACGGCCAGTGTTGGGGAGAATACTTTGAAATGACATTTAGTTACAGAATACTGAATACCTACTTTAAAATGTATTTTGTAATGTATTCCGTTACATTGGTTAATCTTGGTACTGTATTCTGAATACTAGAATACTTCCTCATAAAAAAAGTTCAAGTGTACGAAACCTGTTATTTATTTGTAGCTATTCCTGCAGGAAAACAAAGGCATAGTAGTGCTAAACATCTATTGACAGGCAAAAATAAAACCCTTACACTTTAATTATTTTCTTAAATTTATTAAAGTATCAACAGATTCTAATTCTGTTTTCTGTAAGAAAGTGACAACGTGCTTGAACATTGCACCAGCTATTTTTAACCCTTGGATGCATGGCCAACCAATACCTACACTCTTCCATGGGTGGGGTCAAAAATCACCCCAATTGAAATCAATGCATTTTTGCAATAAACTTGAGACATTTCTTTCATGTTGGTTAGACATTATATATTTTGTTCAACAAAAGAGTATTTTCAGTTTTGATATGTTCTTTCTTCACTTTTAATTCAAATTTTATCACATAACAATCACTGAAACGGTATCAAAACATGTTTAATCTTCCTCCGTATTTTAAAACAGACAGAGGGACACGTAAATTAACATTCAGTAACAATAATCAATAACATTCATAACAATCATAACATTCATTCACAGCTTTCACAGACTATTTTCTTGTGGCTGTGACCATTGCAGACAGGGCTTTTGCATTTCCAACAGAAGTTGGTGGCTAAATGTTAGATTGATGGCTAAATCATTTGTAGCTTTGTAAGTAAATCTACGGGTGTGTGCGCGCACACATTCTCTCTCTCTCTCTCTCTCTCTCTCTCTCTCTCTCTCTCTCTCTCTCTCTCTCTCTCTCTCTCTCTCTCTCTCTCTCTCTCTCTCTCTCTCTCTCTCTCTCTCTCACACACACACACACACACACACACACACACACACACACACACACACACACACACACCTCCTCTCACATTCACACTGTTGTTACACTGTTATTACACAGTATGTTAGCTCACAGGATTGTTAGGTAAAAGTATTGTTAGCTAACACACGCACACACGCACGCACGCACACACACACACACACACACACACACTAACCCATTAGGTAGCCTATTATATGATCATCGATTATTCAATGGTGTATGTGTGTGTGTGTGAGAGAGTGTGTGTGTTTGTGTTAGCTAACAATACTTTAGCTATCAATCCTGTTAGCTAAGATACTGTGTAATAACAGTGCAACAACAGTGTATGAGTGTATGTGTATGCGTGTGTGTGTGTGTGTGTGTGTGTGTGTGTGATTGTGTTAGCTAACAATACTGTTTGCTAATAATAATGTTAGCTAACAGTATTGTTAGCTAACCACAAACTTGGCAAATTTCACAGATATTCACATAAAATTCATACTTACATGTATGATACATGTATAATGCTGTGCAAAAATGACCTCCTTAGGTGGTGGGACTGCTGACATCAGTTGTATGAGGGACAGTAAATGTTTATTTACACTCACAGTTGCCAAGAACCAATGTTAAGTGAAATATCCCATTGGAAATACTTGGGGTCATTTTTGACCCCGCCCATGGAAGAGTGGGGTACTGATACAAAAACTGAACTTTTTTTAAATTAATGAAAAAATGAATAAAAATGCAAATGGCATCATGTCACAAACATGTTTTATGAGGAATACCTGGAATATGAAAATATCAAAACTTTTAATCTTAAAGATATTAAGGAATAACAATCTCTGGGGTCAATTTTGACCCCACCTATGCATCCGAGGGTTAACCTTGCATGTTTAAAAGAAAAATCTGTATTTTGTACTCACATGGGAAAAAAATGTTATGCCACAATAGATGATATAAAAAAAAATTCAAAAAAGTGCAAGTAAAACCCATGAAATATATGGCTGAATCCAACATTTTCTTGTTGATGAATCAAACCTCAACTTTGAACAATGGCTTTAACATCTGGCGAAAGCAAAAACTAGGTTTTATCTGAAGCCACCAACCTATATTATTTCCCTCATCAACAGTCCAGTTAGTGCGGTTGTAGCGCAGCAAGAGAGACATTTCAAAGTGCTCATCTGTCAGTCTGTTGCGATGAGGAGTGAATATGAGTCCTCCCTGTCTGAATAGTCATTTTGTCAAAGATGAATGATAAGTTGATCAGACTTTTGTGCTATCAGCTTCCACACAAATAGCACATTTGCTCTACTGTGTCATGCCTGTAAATGATACGGTCACAGCACTAAAAACAATTATTGCACAGTAACATAGTATTGTGAACTGACGTCCATTGCACATCAAAAGAAAAGTGTTTTTAACGCACATTTACCAAAGAACCCTCACAACAAGCTAAGCTAACGTTAGCTAACGATTGCTTAATTTCATGTAACATTAAATCTAACAACAGCAACTGCAAGAAAACTTGCGTATCTGTAGCAACATGGTACTGTCAAATCATCCACTAAAAGCAAAGCTAAATGGAAAAATAACAGTAGAAAAAAACACTTACTTTAAGGTGCTTCTTCAGGTTAGAGGTAGAGTCTTTGGATACAGATAGTAGTTTGGTTGTTGGCAGACAAAGATTGCACTGCACTGTGAAATTTCGCTGACCCGTCTCCTTTTTCAGTGTAAAAAAATGCTTAAATTTCCAGGACGTGAATGCACTTTTTCCTTCATTGCTGGAAGGTTGATTCTGCAGTGGTTGTGGCTCCGAGCAGCCCGGTTTCTCCTCTGAATCCGTACTCGACCACGCATGTGAATGCTGATTCTTGTAGCTATTCATTGGTAGTGAGCGGGAGTGAGATGCATGTTACTGGGAATTATGGGATAGCCAGCGCAACACGCAATTTATTTATATTTTGGTGATATAAAAAAAATAAAATAAAAATAAGTGAAAAAGACATGAGTATTCCAATGGTAAGATGAAAGTAACTGTATTCTAAATACCACGTTTAAAAACAGTAACTGTACCGGAATACAGTTACTCATAATTAGTATTCTAAATATGTAACGGCGGTACATGTATTCCGTTACTCCCCAACACTGGACACGGCTTGCCGGGCAGGTGTCTCCAATCCAATTTGGATGAGCAGGTGGGAGTGATCAAGACAATTGCATCAGACTCTGCACACTAGTCTGCGCCGGACCGTCGAACAGCCACAGTCAGTTCCGACTCCTGTTCAGTCTAGCTTTCTTTCCTGACAACCTTTTTCTAACCTCTTGCTCTTTGCCTACCTGTCTGGACTCCCTTCCTGCTCGTGCTGCTCACCTGGATTCCTCCGCTTCCCTCTTCATCTGTCGGAATCCCTCTTTCACTGTGGCCAAGCCACACACCACCTATGCCTGCCACCTACCTCCCTGTACTCCCCCCACGGTCATCTGCCAGTTCTGTGTCTCTGAGTTTACTTTCTGTTTTAGTCCAATCTTGTCTAGTTGTAGGTTTTCAGTTCTTGTATCTCGCCTTTATTGTAAAATAAATTGTTTATTTTTGCCTAGACTCTGTTGCCATGTTCATTGCTCTGCACATGAGTCTCCGTCACTGGCCAGTGTGTCAACATCAGTAATGGCTTTTTACAGGACCGCAGCCTCCACATGAACCAGTACTATTTCAAATAGCCCAACCTGCACCCTGTCACAAAGTTGTCTACCAGGCTTCTGCACTCACCATCCCTAACTCAACCTGCAATCACAGCATCCTCAGGGATCTTCTGCATGGAGCAGTCCCTCCTCACTGCTGTGGTCTGTCACTGAGTAACTCATGATTCAGGTGTGAGTTCACTGTCATCTACATCATCAACAGCTAATCGCTCAACAGGAAAGGTCGGATGTTAAAATCCTGAAAAATCAAAAAATATGATACTTGTCTAGTGAGAACTTTTGACAGCAGGGCTGTGTATGTGGGTTACAGTCAAAATGAACTTCAGTGTTTATTTATGATAATGAGGAAATAAGTCAGCCAGAGAGACACTGTGGCTCATAATGTGCCATTAACAGGTCTTGGTCAACAATCGAACTCTATGACACAGAGGAATGAATATCACAGAGGAATTGAATATTTTAAACTTGGGTTAATATGTAAGGCCAACTAGTAGGAGGAATTTATTGTTGGTTGAAGAAACACGCTTCTCGATGTCAGACAGATACTTTAATGACAACAATGAAGAAGCCTTAAAACGATACAGAGGCAGCAACATGAGCTAAAACCTTCACTTTCCTCAGAACAGAGTTAATAAAGAAGCACTTACATGTAACAGGCAGAACAGCTCAATACGTCCACTCCAACATGGATGACAATGAATGAACGACAACACCGCAACAACGGGTTCTTATTCTCTTAATAAAACCTAACCTGGCCTTGACATAACCAGAGACCCCCTAGTGGCCGGTGGTGATCTCTGCATTGGTTTCATTAAGACATCATTGGCAAACTGCTGTTTGAGTGGAAATACCTACCTGCTTTAACGCTTCTGTACTCAAGTGCACCAAGCAGTTTTAAATACAGAAACATTACATCAAATTGGTATAATTTGTCAATCACGCTGCCTCGCTCTGTGATTTCTGTTGGATGGACTCACTGTTCTTTTAGCTAAATTCTGTTTTCACCGCCACACTGTCCTTCTAAGCAGGTGCCAATCACAGCAGGCTAACTCGCCCAGAGCCCTGAGCGGCTGGAACTCATTAGAAAAAGCTGAGCATGTTTTGGTGCCAGCGCAGCCCTGTATTCACCCAGAAAACCCAATGTGAGACATTCCTTGGGGCGGGGTGAGGTTAATCAACAGGGCAAAAACAATGAGCTCAGGTCCTGCAAGTAGGGAGTGTTGGGGAGGGAGGAGGAGGAAGAGGAGGCCGAATGATAGGCGGTGTCCGAGGGAGTGCGAAGGACGCTGTGGTGGGTCGACTGTGAAATGAGGGAATGCATCAGGAAATGTACAAGGGCATCCAGGATACTAAACATTTTTGTGTATGCAGCACATTTTGTAATGCGCATAGAGTCACAGCATATCAGTTGTGTTATAGACATGGCAGCGGTTGAAATTCAACATCTGTTCCAAGTAAAAGATTTTGTGTTTTAGTAAGACTACGCAGTTTTACATTAGATGCCGATCCCTCTGTTCATTTTCACACCAATCTACGTGTTGCAAGGCAATCATCAGGCAAGGGAATGCATCTGTTCAGAGCACTGTGCTCCTTAATGGTATTGGTAGCTGAGTTACAATAGCATGAATGAAACAAAATGCAGAAACTCACTCACCTACCTTTGTAGGTAGCAATCAGTATGCTCTGGAAAAAACAGTGGAAGCAGACATGAAATTGAGTGCAAACTTGTGGAAACTGAGGAAACGTGCTTTGGTTATGCTTCATTTTTAGGGCATTTTTACTTCATTACTAATGGGAGGTTCTATTCATGTAATGTGGGAGCAGACCTAAAATATAATGAAGGGTGGATAGCTCACACAGTTGGATACATGGCCCATTTTAACCACTAATGGTGCAGGCCTAGTGTCCATTCATGACCAGTCCATCTGTGAGACTCACTGTGCTCAGCTTTTTATGAGGCCCTTCGGTCCTGATCCATGCCAGACTCACCACACTGCCCTAACACTGCTGCATATAAAGGACAAACATACAGTATGCTGACCAGCAAACAGAGGTATGAAAAATAATGATTCAAATAACACAGTAGGGAATAACCTACACAGAATTTTTTTTATTGTCATGGCTGCAGGGAAGAAAAATTATTCTTAGAGATAACATCAACAGAGGAAATGAGAGGTAAATCAAATGTCAGGACAATCTCTTTCACACTCTGCCCTCAAGGATTCAGAAAATTTGTTGATAGCACCCACCTACCATTTTCTAGTCCTCTGTTTTTACCTGCTGTTGCTGTCACAGTCTTTGCTGGACACTTTCATTAGCCTATCTGGTCATTTTCCCTCGTTAACATGCACAAGTCTTATTCGATTGTGACTCAGTTATCAGTTTGAACCATATGCTGTGTAGGTGGGAGCAGAGAGTCTAGACAGATCCTTTGGCGACTCTATCTACTGGAGCCCTGAGACTTTACTCTTAGTTTGACTGCTTCACGACATAAGTGTATTCATCCCCCTCTATTTTTGATAACCCACCCTGCCTGCACCCTCTGTGTGTGTGTGTGTGTGTGTGTGTGTGTGTGTGTGTGTGTGTGTGTGTGTGTGTGTGTGTGTGTGTGTGTGTGTGTGTGTGTGCGCGTGTGCGCGCATGTATGAAGGTGCCCGCATGTGTCTGTAAAGTCCAATGATACACAGTCTCCTCTACAGGGATTAATCATTCCCAGGCAAAAGTGTAACGTCAGAACTGCATTCAGTTGTGTTCAGAGTTTCTGTTATCTCACCTCACTTCTTGTAGGGCTGAATGGATGTGTTAAACTCTTGCCCAATGCTCCACTTGTACAACTCTATCTTATTGGCTCTGTAGTTTTGGAGTTAATTTGACTTCCCTCTTCTTCTTTTTTTTAAACGTTGGAACACGCGAGTATACTCTATTTGTTTCTTCTCTTCATTTACAGTACACTGTAGCCAGATGCACACTTTTTTTCTCTGATTTTAACTGATCTTCCCCTGAGCACTGCCCAACTTTAATTACCGTTGCTGTCTTCATAAGCTTTCCAATGTAGACGGGAAATTTTCAGACATAATGAAAGCTTTTACATAAAATATGTAACACTGTTAAAGCAATAAGTCATTCTGTGTACTTTGTAAAGAAGCAATCAAAAACATTTTTCTCCCATTTTTTTTCTTTAATTCTTGAAGCTTTAGTGAAATATATTGACAGGTAAGAGATGTACTGACACATGGTTTTGTGCAACAACATTCATGGAACCAATAGAAGAAATCCTGTTGTCACTAGGAATTCCCTAATGTTTAACCATAATGTTGATGATTGTGGTTTTTGCTGAAGTGTCTCAACAGCTGTTTCAACAGGAATCCCAGTATTCTGCTTTTAAGGGTTTGTCCCTTTCCCTTTGTGTTTTAAATAGTTGCTTATTGTTTGTTTGTTTGTTTTTTGTGCATGTTGTAGGTCTACTAACTTACAACGAAAATAATTATAACCTCCTACAGAAAATACAACTCCCTTTTACTTGTCTATGTCTCCATGTAGCACATCTGCATAATGCCTGTCTAGCAGTTAATTTGGACACACCCTCAATCAAAGAATGAGCAGCTGTCTTACACTCTGACAAGATTTTCTTGCAAGGTCTTTATGTATATATCATGGTTGAGACTGCGATTTGGTAGAATTGGAGTTTCCACCAGTAGAGATTGCGATTGGAGTCTCTACCAGGAGAGATTGCGATCGCAATCTCTACCAGTAGAAACTCCAATTCTACCAGTAGAGATTTGTCAGGGCTAAGGTTAGACTTTTAAGGTTAGGGTCAGGGGTCAGGGCAGGGGTCAGATTTAAAGTTCCATCTCTACTGGTAGAGATTACAATCGCAAACTCTACTGGTAGAGACTCCAATCGCAATCTCTACTGGTAGAAACTCCAATTCTACCAAATCACAGTCTCTACCCTGACATATATATAGATCTGGGGTTATGGTATGAAGCCAACATTGCCTCACCTTCATCAGACCACTCAACTGCAGACTTTTCTTTCTTTCTTTTCTTGTTCTACGAAGACTCCAGTATGCTCCCTGCCAGCTGAGTTTGTCCATGCCCAATCATTCTGTACATACTGAATTCACATGCAAACAGCAATTTACAGTAAACAGACAAATTTCTTCAGGCAGCAATTTTCCTAATTTCATCCTACTTTATGTTTGGTGATAACCAGCAGATACTAGCATACTAAAAGATTTTCAACCAGGTAAACATTACAGGTGTTCATCACCATGCTACCTTTATCACTGTGAATATGTTGGAATGCTGAAGGAAAATGTTGTTGTACCTATAGTCTCAGAGAGCTGCTAGTATTGCTGTAGTCTTCAAATCTTAATTATACATAAGGAACTATTGTGAGGATAATTCTGCTTTAATACATAATAGAGCTGTAGTTTCATATTATTGTTTTGCCTTCTCTACCGCTGTTGTAGAGATTGAGGTAAATGTAAGTTTCACAAAACAGTGTTTATCGGGGTATAAAGTGTGAGCTCCCTCAAGCTTAAACAATTTTCATCAAACTCAAATTCTATTATGCACTGGCTCCCACATAGCGTTGTGAACCTCCCGACTTTTAGATGTACATATTCTGCACCACAAGGCCCTGATCACTGATTGTAGATGTTGACACAGCGGGAGTTTGACAGGCTTGCCGAAATGGTCAGTTATGTACACATAGTTTGTACGTTTGTCTATTTTGGCCTGATAGAATAAGAGATATACAAATAGGCCCTCAGAGGCCATTTCTCCCATGCAGTATTTACAGTATGTTTGAGAGGGAACAGTCACTCATCACTGGCACTCTTACTAATGTTAGTTGGCTTGCAGTTCCATTGTGACCCCCTCATAAATTGCAGAACACAACAGATTTTAGAGCTAATAAATACATGCACAGTGACAATTGGATTTCTCCAACAGTTAATTCAGTATAAGTCATCTTGTTGCCAAAGGGCCACCATGCCCTGTTGGTTCCCACAGTGAACTGATTATGTTCTATATGTATTGATTTGGTTGCATTTCTGTGGTTTGTTTTCCTAAAAACCTAAATGGCGCTTGACTAGCATGGGAATCAATAATGACTGAATAACAGAGCTATTCCTTTGAAAGCATATGTAAAAAACAACACCACACGGAGCATGTAAGCTTTTTAAACATTTGCGGTCGATAAATGTTCCCATTAATTTGACAAAATATTGTTCGACAGCTGGTGCAAGACAGATTTCATTGCTTTAATTGATGGAACTTTGCTCAGTGTAAGCGCTGATGTGAGTTCTTCCTAGTATATAGGACCACACATGTCCATTCTTCACACCCATCCTCTGTGGGGGGTACCAGTTGGAACTGACCCACCAACAACAGAGACGTTAGCAACGTGACATCAGATCTCACCTGCAGGGGCACTATGATCTCAGTCGAAGCCAGGTTTCAGATAGAGGGGATGGGCTGCCCTGACAGACTGCTTGGGTGTTGGCCAACCACGCAAGCTGTGAAAAGGTCCTGCAGCTTCACTCATATTTCACTAGCATTACATTTGTTCTAGCTCCTCTCCACTTGCCCTGCCATCTGTGGTCTTAATGAAGCTGTCAAGAAGCTGTCATTCATTCACGCGTGGCTGTGCCTCACAGCACGATGCCTAGCATTTAGCCAACAGGGACCCAGCTAAGCCTCGAGCTGCGCCATAAAGTTTCGGAACTGCTGACTTTTACCACATTAAATATCATCACTGAGCAACGTTTTACCTGTGATGATACAAGCTGGTCAGGTTAAAAAGCAAAGACAGTCCTTTGCTTCTACCCTTCCTCTGTGAATAAACTAACAGGTTGTATTAATAGAATGAATAATGGCAAATCACAGCATGCCATAAAAAGTCTTGGGCCAGTGTGAGATGGTCGTCATGAAGGACAAATGAGAAACTCCTACTGTTGGTGGCGGAGGAGTCATGGCAACAGCACACCACTGAGAAGCTCATAAATGACAGAAGGGATTTTGATTCTTGTTCACATGGTGTGGCACATGGCTACAATGGAAGTGAAGGCTCTGTAGTGCTCTTTGTATCTACGCCCTCCTGTTTATTGACCGCCAATTCCATTGTTTTACAGGCGGAGTGGTACCTCCCTCTGTCTAAAGGTAATACACAGAAGACAAACTGAAGCCGAGTGAGCAGGGGAGGGCATGGGATCTCCGTTTATTTAGCCATAAATTTGCTTCTTTGGTGCTTTTGTAAACAAGCACAATGTGGTCACTCAGGGGGAAAGAGGCGCTAATCCTGAATCCATGCACTGAAATGTCATGAGCTGAAATAAAGCCCCTATTTCACAGAGCAAACAGGATTGCTGTGATTTTCCAGCAGATTTTCAGTCATTTTCAGTGAGTGAAAAAGATGTTCAATTCAAACAAGCTAAATATAATTATAATAATCAGTGACATCAGTGTTGGAGAGCACGTAATGAAAACCATATGTCTTTATGCCTCACTACTGGAAATTTGGTGTAAAAGTGACAGACACTTACATAAACTTTCAGGGAAAGCTTTCAGATGTATAACAAATTACAGTAAGGAAAAACATATCCACATATTCATAACTGACAGGAAATGACAGAAAAAATTCAACCATGCAGCAAATTACATTTATATTATCAGGTTAAAGATGGTGTTACATCCTTTAAATACAAACATAGCCCAAAGGAACCCATAGCAGATGAGATACCACTGCTGCAGTTTAACTGTATGATACCATGACAATTTAGCAATACAACAATGAGAGGGCAACCCTAATGCCCTGGTTCACAATGCATCCATAGATGAATTTGTTGGCTGCAATGCACTCCAACAACACAGTTTAAAAGTGACGGTTTTATGAGATGTCAGCAGAGATATGACTGGGTCTCATTGCACATGTCAAACGTATCTGTCAGTGACTTAAAATGACAGTATATGTCACTGCATGTCTGTTTCCTTCTGTGGAACATGTCTTTATACTGTTCTAATTCAGTTTGATCTCTTATGACCATAATTTGCACACTACTGTCATAAGCACCCTAAGGCGGTAGTTGTTCTAGGATGCTGAATCAAAGTGGAACAGGAAAATGACTAAAAGATTTGGATACATGTTTAATGTCTTTTTAGGGAGGGATTTTAACCATGAGAAAGTGTAATTTTTTCCAGCAGAGCTTGTCAGGATTGTGAGAAGTGGAGGGGTTGGAGTCGTTTTTGTGAGCGCCATATGGGGACGAGTAAGCAGTCCCAAGAGCCAGAGGTTGTTCTGGGCCATAAGGAGTGTGGCCACATTGACGTTAGCCAGTGCTCTCCTTTTATAGAGGAGAAGGGTAGTAGAAAGCCAAAAGAAGCAGAGTGAGCCAGCCAAAGCTTGCAGCATATCTCAGCGGCTGTGGCCCATGCTCATCCAAAGGCTGCTAAGCCTGGACAGACACCCGCAACCGCAGAGCTCAGAGCAAACCGCTTGCTCAGTCCCATCCATTTAACCAATCACTCTTTCAGTTTTCCAGCTCCAGGATCTTTCTCTTGCCCTCTCTAAACATCTGTCTCTGTAAGGTTCTGCCTCCACCTTTGGCTCCCTCTCTATCTGTCTTTCTCCTTTGCGCTTTTTTTGGCTTCTCCACTTGTCACTCTGCTAAATCTATTAAGGATTACTAAGAGAGCAAAAATGTGCCATAATGAAATAACACAGGGAATTACACTCTGTTGTGGGTGAAGATGGTCTATTTATGAGTACAGAACAAATAAACTAGCTTTGAGGGTGCGCCTGGACAGTGTCTGCCACAGAATAGTGACAGGGCCCCAGAAAGCAGCACTTTTCTGTTTAACCAAGCAAGAGGGAAATTCCATTCCACTGCCATCGCTCAGATCTTTATGAACAAAGAACATTATGGTTGGCTCTAGCTTAGCAATGTTTCTGCCTACTGTGCCAGATGCACTGATATGCATATATATATATATATATATATATATATATATATATATATATTTTACATGAGGTAAAGTGCGGTCTTGCTCTGTAACTCTCAGCTTTACCATTGGGCAGTTAGCAGTGAACATCAGCATTTTAGAGCTGCTGAGTTCATTATCCACTGCTGGATGATGTGATGACCACTGGTAAGAAAAATAAGCATGTACAATGCCTTGGTTTTCCAGTAACATTCTCACAGTCTATATTAGTTTTTACTGGAATAATACTGTGAAGTACACTACAATTTGATTGATTGATTGATTTTAAAGAAAAACTGTTGACAGTTTATGTTGTATGTTCGGTTTTGAGCAAAGGTTTTTTTTTTTTTTTACCTCTACCTTCAATGTTTCTATAGACAAGACAGCAATGCAGACAGAAGAAATGCTCTTGTTAGTCATTCAACCTGAAAGCAAAGTTAGACATGCTCTCTGAAGACTGCTGAAAGGGGCAATAAGAATAACTGGAAGAGTAGCATGAAACATTGTTGCCATGGTTACCTCTCAACACTGGTTGAGAGCTGTGGTTATAGTATGTTTGAAGTGTCTTCATACATACAGGCTCAACTGGGGTCAAAGTCATTGACCATGAGTCAGTGAATGGCTGAAAGACATCAAGGAGTGCATTCACATCAGATTCTAAATGTAATTTCACAGACAGAGGCAGAGCTCATTATCATCTTTATCACAAGACAAAAATCCAAGGCCATGATAACTGAACCATCTACATGACAATGCCATTTTCTGATGGGGGTTGGAGGCTGCAGAAAAAGAATGTAAGTGGTCCTATGTAGTAAGTTTTATTTGTCACTTCCATGTGTATGAGGTAGACTGGGAGCCATTTTTCCTAGTGTAGCATTCTAAGGGTCTCAGTTGTCTCAGGGTCAACTGGTACTGTTTTGAGTTGTTCACTATTTTAATTCAGCAAGTAGCATTTTTCTTATTAGCATGGATCACAAACTCCTGCTAAGTTAATGGAATGTCATTACTTTTGCAGCCTATTGTTCATGAGTTGAAAGATACGTGATGTAATTTCATTAAGACTGCTATTTATGTTATTAAATCATTTGAATTGTATGAAGACTTTAAGTTGCACATGTTTCACAGGACAATCCATGGCACACAAATGTTTGTATGTTTTGCCTCAGCTCCCCTTACACTCCAGCTCTTTGCTCATTTTTGGGTTAGCAGAGTGTTAGGAGGAGTCTGGTACTGGGCAGATGGTTGTGAGTGGAGCCTCCACACTGAGCTTTAAAATCACTATTCAGGAGACCTATGTCTTGTGTCACAGAGGGTTCATCCATCATTATATACAATCAATGGGTTTGAATTGAGATCCAGGGTGAGCAAAGAAATGCAGTACCTTTTCAGAAGATGAATGTGAAAACAGCTTTCTAGTGTTAAACTTTAGTGCACATACATCATTCTACACGGTGAAGTCCAAACATTTCAGTGAGGTAACAAGCAAAGCACATTTTGGAGTGAAGGGGAGTTTAGTGTTGGGCAAAGTAATATTTAAAAAATTCTGTTAACCACTACAGTAGTAAAATGTATCCTCAAAGAATCATTAATGTCTAAAATGCACTGAGAGGCATGTGGCTTCCAAGTGATGTTTTTGGTATTCTGTGTATTTTGGCATGTACTAGAAGAGTCAAGAGCAGTGAATCTGCTCTTGAGACCTACTATCTGTATCTGCTGAGTCGACTCAAGTCAAGTCAAACTTTGTTGAGTTTGTGGGTTTGTGACATTTGAAATACTGATCAGGGTTCCCACTCTTTCCCCGAAATGATTTTCCAGGACTTTTCCAGGACTTTTCCAGGACTTTTCCAGTCGGTACAGATACACCTTATCAGGTAGGAGGACGTAGAAGGTGAAGTGAGCGATGTCACCGTGACGTCACCATCATACGCAGGCGGACTTTTCGCGACAGAGACTTTATCTGTGTTGACCATAGACTGTATTCTATGGTGTTGACCGGCGCCATCGACTGAAAGTTTGATTTCAGACATGAAACACTCAGCTGCACCTTCAACTGTTGTGGGAAGATGTAAGTTTATGCGGATGCCACCACACACCTCGGCAGTGAGGGGGGATGAAATGATGTTTCAATAAAAGTGCAGGTGTCGGAACACCCACACCACCCACACCACCCACACAACAGAATTCCTAATGTTGTTTTCATTCCCTTATTTTTATCAGACAATAAAACAACTGTGAACTCCTGAGTGAAACGTGGCCCATACCTGTTCAGCCACCGCTATGCCGATATCAGAGTTGTTTCATTTCGCAAGTTACGGCCAACTCAGGGGAATGCAAATTTGATTGGCTGGTAGTGTCACATGGGGCGCTGCGCTGGCTCGAAGCAGAGAAGCACTATTTTATATATATATTATATGCCTCAGTGTTGCCCAGAAAATACGGTGACAACAGACATGCATGCGCATAACTTGTAACCCGTTTGCATTGACAGGGGGAGGATAAATATTTTTCCAGGACAAGTTAACCGTTTCCAGGACATTTGACCTTTTTTTCTCATTTTCCATATGTTTTCCATGACTGCAAAATTGGTCAGTCATTTTCCAGGATTTCCAGGACGCATGGGAACCCTGCTGATACTTTCTGGAGTCTACAACAAGCATACAGCTACAGTAAGCCCAAAGGGAGAACATCACCACCTGCACTAACCCTAATCTGTCACGCTGGACTGAGGTGTGTTTTCAGAGCTATTGAAGATTGTCATTTAGTCTGGTGGCATACAAAAACGAGAAAAGCATTCAACGAGCGCAGTACTCTGCCAAGGCTGTCTATTCCTTCATATGGCATTGTCAGAAATGGCAGTGGCAGTATGTGCTATGTGTTTGCATTAAACCATTAAAAATAGCTGTAGAAAATTACTTTTAATATATAATAATTTATCAATTTATTTGTTTATTGTTTCCAAGCCCTACTTGTCATTTTTAAGAGGTGAATCCACTGACATTGCCATCACGAGAGTTATGTTGCTAGTGTGGCTAAGAACTTACCTATTATCTCCTACAAAGCTGTCCCATTCATACATCACATGATTTTCATTTGCCAACACACAAACATATTTTAAAGGACACTTCATTTCTGTCTTTGGACAAAGGCAGGCTGGTTGCAAGTTGCAAGTCCTGCAAGTTGCAGGACCATACAAGTACCTGCAAGTTCTAACAGTGTTTTAAAGCAAACATTTTCATCTAATGTTCAAAGAATACTTTTAGAATATGTATCATTTCCAGTAAAATTCATATGAGGTCAACAGTTAACTAAGACAGAACGTTTTAACTTTCAGGGGCTGTTTAGAGGAAGTTGTCAGAATATGTTAGATGATATCAAGAGAAAAACCAACATCAAAAATTAACCTGTAACATGACATAGAATATTAGAATAGAATATTAAGTAGAATATATTAAGTGTAATATTCTGAGGATGTTTTGGTGATGTTGCTGTTGAGAAATTTCTTCTATAAAAGGCTCCCAGAATGTTACATTTTAACAAAGGAAGGACGTTCTCAATGCAACATTCGGATAATGCTTTAAGAGCATTGTCTTTAAGAAAAACGTTCTAGGAACAAAAGAAAACCTCCCAGCTCAGAACATTACAAGAACTTTGTGGAACCTTCTTTGACATTTTAAAAACTTAAAAACTCTATCTGGCTTTGTACATGAGCCTTGTTGTCTTCTTACTTACTCTTTGCTACTTTTACAAAAACGTCGAATGAGTACTATTTACCATAATATTTCCTGTATCAATTTACTCTCCTCTCCCTCCACCTTTTCTTAACCTCTCTTTCTCCGCATGGCATCATCCCAAGATGAGCTGCAGCACAGGGCTCAGGAGATAATGCTTACAGCTATAGGACAGATTTACTCCAACATGGCCTAAAAGGATCCTCATCACCTCCTGGAGCTTCACTGTTCTCTGGAGCGATGAGGACAAAGAAGGGGAACGAGCCAGGTGGGGCCTCAGTGGCACCTAAGTGTGCTTTGCAGCACGGCAAGAGAGATCAGACCGTCTCCAGCTCTCCGTCTTTCTTATTGCACACCTCCCTCGCTCTGCTCGAGGGATTCTCTTCCTCTGACGCTTTCTGTCTCTCACACGCATAGAGGTCAGTCATCCTTACAAACTGCAACACCCACTGTGGGGGGTTATGGATGGGTTCTTGCCTGACACTGAAAAGAGCTCCCAGTATTGCCTTATTATTTCTGCAGCGCCTTCATCTGATCATCATTGCAGTATCTGCTTGAAATGCTCCTAGCTGTAGCCTGCAAATTAGCCTGCGTTCAAAAAGACTACAGCAAAAGCAGAATGCAGAGTGCGACATTACTGATGTTTCCTTTAATTACAGCTTAATTCATATTTTCAGCAGTTAACAGGAATAATAGTGTTATTCATAAAGGTGATTTCCAAAGCCAGCATGTAATTCAAAACTTCAGTTACAGTTATTTTTTTAAAGGTCTCTTCCATCTATTTTCCTCTGAACATTTTTGCTTCAATTTTATTTACTTACTTTTTTTCCCTATAGTGTTTTTAGGTTACATTTGTATTTTATAATCAATTAATTGAATTATCAATACAACATTTAAAAAAAAAAGTGAATTCCCTGTAACAGTAGTCAGTGTAACAGTAAATCTAGTGGCTGTTTTATTTTTGTCTTGTTTTCTTGTGGGAACATGCTCTTTTTTAGAACTGTAATTTATAACAGTTATTTGTACTTAAATGTTCATCACTCAGTGGTAAAGCACAGGTAAAGTCACTGTGCTGATAAATCTGGAAAACCGCTCTTTAGGAAATAAATTCACTTAAATCCCAGATCTTTACAAGCATGTCTGACAAGCAACCATAAACCAAGGTCCAAAAATTCCTCTGGCCTCCGCATTTGAAATACATGTTGTTGAAGCTTGCACTATAGCCTGAGCTGCCGCTAACTTGTTGAGTATGTATGTTTGCTGTGTGATTTCTCAGGAGAGATGCCTGGCAACATTTTCTGCAGTAGCTCACTGGCATCCCAGTTGTTTTTCATTTATTTCAGTACAGCTGGTAATCTGTTTGATTTGGGGTTTTGATTTTTTTTTTTTAATATATTTTGTTTTAAACATCAGTTATGTCTGATGTTTCTTGTTTCAAGTTCAGGTGAACTTGATATTATGTCATGTTTCTGTTGATGCAGGGATTGGAAGGACAAGTGAGAGCCTCAGCCTACCTTGGGCTTCACAAAAAGTGCCCAGGAAAAACAAGGATGAGAACTGAAAGGATAAATGATTTTAAAAAATGATAATCATTTAAATTTAAAAAAGCAATAATAAAATGTGGGAGGAGTCTGAGTAAAAAGCATTAGGTCTACCTCCCTTGTCTGGCATCTCCCAAGAACTCTTGCAGAGCAACAGATGGTAAACTCTGAGTGACTCAGCCACAGCTCGTTCATGCATGGTCCTCTACTGGCACCTGCTGGTCACACGCAGTGAGGATGAACTGCACTTTGAAATACAAACAAGGAAAAAGAGTGCATGAAGATATCTGATTTGTATATATATTACAACCTAACCAAATACAACCATTACACAGCGTCACTCTCCTCTGAAACATGCCCAAAATGACTTAATGAATCAATTCAGAAGTTTGGACATCCATTGTGAGTGATGATTGAAGAAATCTCCCCACAGACTCACACTCTAATGACAAACACATGTGAGTCTTCCCACTATCTGGGCCAATTATAGACAGCAGACACTAAACAATCTATCATAGCCATATAGAAAAATGACCCCCTTGATACAAAAGGAGGATGAAAAATGACACAGAATGCGAAGAGGTGAGAGCAGATGGATTATGAACTATAAATGTATAACAAATGATCTGAGCAGGGGGCTCAGGACTGCAAGACCAACTCAATCAATCACTGCCCTAACAAGACAGCAGGCAGTGTGTTGTCATCTCAAAGAGAGAGACTTGCAAGTGGTAAATTTCACACTCAGGGGAGAGTGGCACATAACAAACAAGTCTAGACAAAAACAGATGTAAAGAGAAGACCACTTTGAAAGTCTGTGGCGTGATCAATTCATGAAACAGCCCTCAAACCTGTTTTTTCCCACAACCCCTCTCCTATTTTTCCTTTCTGTCTGTTTCCTTTGTCACACTAATAGTGTGGCCTTACAGAGAGCGGTTAGTCGGTTCATTATTTGATACACAATCTAATATCTAAAATACTTGTATTAAATGTAGCATTTCATGTGACACCTGCAAGTGAAATGTCTTGACAGATGGACTCAAACAGCCATCAGAAGCATCTGTAAGAACTTCAGTGAAGCCCAAACTTTTCATCCAGCACCAATGGTGCTGAAACAAAAAAGCAAAATTATTGAGCTCAGCTTTGTTCAGCACTAATTTTAAATGCAGTCTGGCAACATGCTAAGACCTTCATTTTTAGGCTTTATCTTCTAAATACCATGTAAGCATTGTCAATCAGTATATTAGCATAACTAGCATAGCAATTCCCATTTATTATATTTTTAATAATTCATTTCTTCATGATTGTTTCAGAGAAACCTGTTTTGATGATGATCAGCCCTTCAGCAGTTGGTGACATATTCCACCTCCTACTGGCTCAGTAATGTGTTATAACTTTATCTCATGGTGATGGCCTTGAATGTTTCTACTTACAAAGATCAAGAAAGGCCCCATTAAGAGGTTGGGGAGGTCCCATTTGGAACGTTGTTTTTATATCAACTCTTGTTTTCAGAATGACAACTCTATCAGAGAGTACAAGCATTTTTTTTACTTGACAGCAAGAGATCACCTCTAAAATCTGGTTACATTCTGTTTATCAGTGATTATAGAACATAAAAGTGGGAGCTGAGCTGGAACACAAAGGTCTCAATTTGCCAGTCCAACTACATTCCAATCATCACCTATAGCCTTGAGCTCTGGTAGGGACCAGAATAATGAGACTGCAGATGCAACAACAAAAATGAGCTTCCTCCATAATGTCACTGGGTTCCCCCTTAGAGATAGTTGGAAGAACTCAGACATCTGGAAGGAGCTCAAAATAGAGTTACTGCTCCTTCTTCATTTTAAAAGGAGAATGTTTCCTGGCTGGGCACATCCTGCTAAGAGGAGACTCCAAGTCTTTGTGTTGATTATGTATATCTCATCTGGCCTGGGAACCACTTGGCATCCCCCAGGAGTTGCTGGAAAACATTGCTGGGAGTGGGACGTCCAGAATCCCCACTGTGACTTGTGTAATGATGGGAAAACCAGTGCTCTTCACATTTCAAAATCTAGTCATAAAATTGCCCAGTATTTTAAAACAGTATCTCCAAACGTTGCTTATAAAGTGTTCTCGGACTCAACAGAAAGCCCATTTTTGTGATGGCAGGGTTGCTTATTGCAGACTGGGGCAAAGAACATTTCTGCATGTGAGTTGAAAATATTTTAACTTGAGGGGAAAATTCACATTTGTCCTAAAATTTTACATCCACTTTGTAAATGTAGGGACACACGCAAGTTGCTGCATGTATGGCTAGTTAGCTATTGCTATAATTTTTATTTTCAATAAATTAGGGACTTGGAGTGAATACAGATGCAGAAGATTCAGATTCAAGTCAGTAGCATGAAGGTAAAAAATGCTTCAGCCCAGGGTGAGTTAAGGGTTATGTGAGACAGTCAAACACGCACACTTTGCAAATGTTGGCGTCTTTTAGGCTAGCAAAAGGGTAGCAAAGTAAGAATACCAGAGGAAAGAAAATAATCATAATGAGAGAAAGACTTTGCAAGATCATCAAGTATGCAATTCTATCTAAGGCCTCAAGTTATACAAGATTGTTTTTTAACACTTGTAACTTTTTTAAAAATGCCGCAATGGTAACATCAGCTGCATTCTATGGGTTGCAAAAGGGGGAGCTATAGCATGAAGTAACAAAAGTGAGCTTCCTTCATGCTGATCAGTTTTGCAAAGTTCAATTTATCAAAAAAAAAATGCTATCCTGGCAAGCTCAGGAGTAAACCTTCCTCAGTGTTATGGACATCATTATTGTTTAGGGACATGGGAGATTTTCAGTTGACTTTAATCAGAATATACCCTATCCTTCAGGACTGATTGGCTTGACTACCTTAACTGGTACATAAGATGGCACGTCAATGATTCTCTGGTTTTGGTTTTTTTGCATCTCCTGGACCAAGCATTTTCATTTGTGTTCAGTTTGCATGTGGCATTTTCCAGGTATTAACCTCCAGGTAATATTGTTGTCTTGGATTGACCTTTGTATAAATGGCTTCATGTATTTAACGTCACTCTGTGATGGACTGGCAGCCTATCCAGGACGTGCCCTGCCTTCACCCTAAGTCAGGTGGAATAACAGAGGGATGGATGATATTTAACGTCTTCGACATCTTTTTTCATTTTGCTAAAATGGGAGTTCAGAGGAATTTGAAGTGTTGATAATTCAGCCATAAAAGTACGAATAAAAAGAATGTAATTTTCCTCTGAAATATCAATATCTATAACATAAACACTTCTTTTAATTAAACAGATGATAAATGTGCTTCTGGAATCAAAAATTTAGTTCAGGAAGAGTTGGACAAATATTTTTTTAACTCCCCTCCAAATTGCACCCTGAACAGGCTTTTGTCTTGTTCTCTGTTTACCTCCTTCCACCCCTCCCTCTCATAACACACCTCCAGCTCCTTGTTGCTCCCACAGATAGACTCACTCTGCTCTATTTTAGTCTCTGTCAGGATATAAGGCCAATTCTATGTACTCATCCATGTCTGCAAAGGTACGCCTTACATAAATGCTGTCATCCACCCATGTGCAGCTTTGAGCCCATATTTTGTGACTGTGCAGAACGTGCCGACTGTATTGCATGTACCAGGGAAACAAATGGTGCTTAGAACAAATGTTTGGTATAAGCAGAGACTGTAGAGGGAGGTTCTAAGGTCATGTACACCTTTTTTTTAATTCATCATTAAAATAGTTTTAATTAAAGTAGTCGCTGCAGAACTAAGGGAAGACTTGGTTTCTTCATGCTTTCTATCAACAGAGTCCAAGTCTTCAATTCTTCAGAAATCCAGTTCTGTTTTCACACACAGACACACAGAGGAAATGCAATCAGACACGTAGCAGACCGGTGCAGCTCCACTGAAGTATGAACAGAGCCGTGTCTGCAGTCCACTTGTCGGCCTGCGCACACAGACGCATCAACCATGAATTGGCCTATCAAGTGTGTTTCACTTTGGCCTGTCTCCTGTCCACTGCTTCCTCATTGTCCCCACACGAAAAATGACCTCATCGTCCAGCCAGAGCCCCCACCTGCCATCACACAGACGGAGCTCAAAGGGCCCAATAGGGGCGGGGGTGTTGCCACATGCAGCCATGTCCAATAAACACATTGTGAGTGCAGGCCGTGCTGTTAGAGTCTAGTGAGTCACAATGAGCCAACAGTGTGTGTTCTAGCTGTGGTAAAGCCACGGTAGAGGGATGCCCCATTGTCAGAGCCTTAAGACCATGAGGAGCAGAGGGGCTGAGACAGAGAGGAAGGAGGAGGAGGATGGACAACGGTGATTTGGAGGATAGTGTGCCCCTCTTCTCCCCACTCTACTCTGGGAAAGAGTGAACAATAAACCCATAAGGCTAGGCACGCCAAACACACAACTTCTTTTCTTGAAGTACTGTGCTTTATGTTTCTCCAAGCAGGTTGAAAACGTGTAATGGGCCCCAAAGCTTCTTTGAAATCCAGACTAATTAATTTTTTACAAGTACGTAAGTTATTTAAGACTGGATGACCTGAAAGCAAAATAGCATTTTTTGTCTTTTTTTTAAAGATGTTTAATATTTAATCTATGCCTGAGTATTTGTCAAGCCAGCCTTGCAATTAGTGGGCAACCACCAGAGCCGCAGTCACAGAAGTAGGAGGTATGTCTTGTTACCCAGGCAGCCAGGTGAATCAGGCCGATTTGAGGCTCAGTGTTCTGATCCAATAATAGCTACCAACTCTGGCTAAGTTTTAAGTGTGTGGATTTAGTACAGTTTGGGCTGAGAATTGGAAAATTTAGCCACAACTTGACTGACTGTGGACCACAAATGGTGACTTCACATCAAGATACAGACCTGGTTTAGTTTAGCATTTTGAGTTGGGGAAAAATATTATTATCAGGCATCATTCACATTTCTACTTAGCCTAAATTATTTCCTCTGATGGGACTGGACTATTGGGGGCCAAAGCAGGTTCTGCAAAAGATTCATAAATGTGACGGTACCATAAATTAGAATACCATAATAGACTATAAACATTCTTGTGATAAAGAACGTTGAAATTTAGTTAACTAGCATGTTTTGCTATATCTGCCAAATTTTCCATAACTTGTGCCCTCATCTGCCCACTAAGCCCACATCTCTGCTCTCTCTCCCTTCCCCCAGTCCAATGCACAAGTACACGTATGCAAACCCAGCAGACTCTGAGGAGATGTTCATTAAATTTTGTTTTTAAAAAAATGTTTTGGATTCAGATTCCTGACTCTACCTTAAATACTGACGTTAAGCCTTTTTCATCATTCTAAAAACAACAACTGATGAGTAACTTATAGTTTCCTGGTACAACCTGAAATTTTTGTGAAAGCTTATCGTCCTGGTACCTTATTGTCAGAAAAAAAAATTCAATTTCTGCAATTTTGTGGAAAAAAATAAAATCATTCACCTTAGTTGTGTCTGTTAATGGCAGTAGACTTACACAGAAAGCTGTACACTGGCAGTAGATTGAGCTAAACCTAATGCTCATACACAAAGACACGTTTACACACACGTCCATATATGCACTTGTGTTCCCTTCCCTCTCAGCTTCTTCCTGGCTCAGGTTTATGAGGACAGCAGTGTGAAACTGACACAGCCATTATCTCTCTTGTAGCTGTCCCACCCTTCCCCTCCCCTTCCAAATCCTCCCCTCCCTTCCCGTCCTTCCTCTGCTCTCCTCTCCTCTCCCTCTGCCATCTCTCACACAACAGGGATGGGAGCCTCATACCGAATGAAAAGCTTTGTCAAAAGATTCAGGTTTAAGGTCACTGGTTGGATTGTGAAGTCAGGCAAACACCAGCATGAGTTCATAGTAAGACTGATCTCAGATCATTGGTTAAGCACTAGATTCATTGAGAATGTGTCCTCTACAGACTAAAGACTTTCATGTCATTTTGCTATTTTTTTTTACTTTATCTTAAGATATGTTGTATTCTCTGTCTTCATTAGCCATAATGTCCCATTCACCTTCCTTTCACTTTAAAGCTAAAGTTAATGATGACCTCCTACAGGTGAAACTGCTATCATTTTTGGTTATGTGAAAATGAAGCCCTGGGTTTCATTATTTTTATGTTCTGCTACTTATAATTTTTCCTAGGGGTCAACCATGTATCTTCCTTAGACAATTGCAGCCAAGTGGAAACCTTCCTGCCTGCAGTCGTGTCACCTCCCAAGGCTCCAGTGTTATAACTCAGAGGAGCCTCTGCAGAGGGCCTTGCTTTGCTGCATCACCTTCATTAACCACCATGCTGGAAGCTTCTCTGTCATCCTGGGGTCGATGACTCGCCTCTCAACTCCGACTTAGCTTCCCCAAGTTTATTTTTCCACTTATCTGTTGTGAGAACGAAGGGAAGCAGAGACATAGGGAGACAGAGGGGAGATACTCGGAGCTTGGGATGTGTTTTTTAATCTGTTATTCTCCTGTATTGGCACGGGCGTCTCCAGTGTGGGGATTAAGAATCCAGACAGAGTGATGGAGCTCGGCGCTGACCCCGAGGGCGTCTGAGGACTGGAGGAGGAGAGGGGAGAAACAAAATAAATCATCTCTGTGGAATGAGAGAGCGAAAGACAGAGACACAAAAAGGATTGTGAGTTTGTGTGTATGTGTGAGGGCGTGACAGACAAAGAGTGTAGAGAGGAAGCGGTAGAGAGCAGAGACAGCGAGGTGCTGGCAGTGGTAATGGTCTTGTTGAGGTGGGAAGCCATCTAAATCCTGAAACATGACCTAATAAATCTGAAGGTTAGCACACATAGTTGCACAGTACAGCACTGTGCTGATAAGCAGCTGAGGGCTGGTGTGTAGGAGTACCACTGTGCTTTCACACTTCAATTCCACATTGACAAATGCATCAGATGAATAAACAAGTACATGATTTCATGGATTCAGGCCTTTTGGCTCAGAGGCAGTGCCATATTCCTCAGCATACAGTCTCTTTTACAGCTGCAGACAGGATACGGTGTTGCTACTAAAGGAATGGTATCCCATGGTTTTTAATTGGTCTCAGATGCTATTTTATATGACCCAGCAAGAGAAAAAATTAGTTTGTGCTTGTTGCTCCAGGTGTTATTTATTGTTGGAGTATGTAAACATCACAGAGGCTCCATTTCCTCATGACCTGAAATAAAATATAGCATCAACAAACTCTGTCATAAACAGATTAGCTAAAATGCACCAGGAATCTAAACATGAGCTTGGCTTGGAGGCAGCAGTTGCCGAAGAAAAGAAACTTCAAAGGAAATTGTCTCATCTTTTAAGGACATTTTTGATTTTTTCCAAGCCAACCGTAAGATATTATTTTATACACTGAAAATTATTTGGTTACTATAGGAGACAAATCTGAAAAAAAACAAATTTTGTCAGAAAATGAGCTCTCCAGTTCATCCAAAGGTAATATGAGACTTCAGCCAGTCTGAGTTAGTCCAGTCTAGCAGGTATTGGCATCCATGGAGCCTGTTATGGAAATAAAAAAGTCCCAAATGTCTTCTTCTTGAGGGGTGAAAAGCCAAACTACCTAGAGAGAAGGGAGACAAGATGTTGCTTAAAATCATGTTCCAAGGGGATACAGACAGCATTCCACTTCATTGTTCACATGAGGAGTGCTGCAAGTTAAATAGCACACACACACACAAAAAAAACAAAGAAGGAAGATATATTCTTCTTGTCTCAACTTTCCATAGCTCACCAGTCACATTGTGACTGTGGCTTTGGATGGGAGACAATAGGGAGAGTGCATTTCTGATACTTTAAGAGCATCCAACATGCAGTTCGAGATTAGTATGAAGTTTGTTTAAGGCTGTGCTGTACTTCATCAAAGCTTACTGTTGAATATCCTGAATAACTTTAGAAAGCCCCACACTTTCCTGACATCATTTGGACAACTGTGTCCACCAGTTTCTTTCTGAATTTTCTGCAGCCTGGAGAGTTTGACTTTCTCTCACTTTCTCTCTTATCAAAAACAAATCTTGACACAAATGTTTTTTACTTTAAAGTGAACAACTGAGTGCAGAATGTCTTCTTCCAGAACATGCAACTACTCTCTCTCCACCCAGCTCAGCATGGAGACACGGTGTGTTGGAACAACTTTGTACTAAAAAGTTACTGAGTTTTTTTGATGAACTGATGCAAGTCTCTGGACTGCGACACTTTGTCCCCTCTATCTTTATAAACCTTTCAACTAAAAACAGGACTGCTGTAAAAATACAGTAGGCTGTGTTTGTGGCCACATGTTGCATATAGCAGCCACGTAAACTGTAGAATTACACTGGTTCATCCAACCACAACAATAAAACCATTGACATGTCAAAGGAATGACTTTGATCATCTCCTCTCCTTCTGGCATCCTTGTGGATGTTACCATTATATACCTAAGCATTATTTCTGGTGAAGCCTCGCCTCCATACTCCCAAAATGCAATCTGATCAAGCATCCATGATGGACATGACGGACCCATGGAGGCCCACCCTGCAGTCCATCAGTCCATACAACAGTAACTACAACAAATGCCAGTGATGCATTCGTCATACAAATGAATTAGTGTTCCTTCCGAATAAATTGAAACAGAAATCTATAACAGAAAATGGAAGCACATTTTTATTGTCTACTGTTAATTTTGGGAGTTGTTGCATTTGAAGAGTGGGTGGTGCCAATTTTCCAATCAGTAGCTTTTGTTTTGAGAAACTGAAACTGTCTTGTCTTTCTTTCAGCACATATATGCAAGTTAAATCTTCAGCAGGTAGGTGGAAGCACACTTATAAGACCCTAATCTTTTCAGTTTCCACTGAATGCTGAAATATGTGCTACTGTCACTGAGAGATGTTTCCTTCATATCCGTACAACATGAACATACATACCTACCTATGCATGCCCATTTCACTCTTTTTTACTCTGACATACATTGATATTCATACATATCTCTGCAGACCTGTTACTCCTGCCTTATCAGATTTTCAGGCATCCTTCCCAAATGCAATTCAATATCAACAACAGGTGGAAGAAAAAAAGGCTTCTTTAAACATCAAATATTTCTAACACTTAATCTGTTCTTTTTCTGTAGACCTCACAGTGTCACCTCTGAGTCTCTGCCCTCTGACATCTCCAGTGTTTTGTTTCCCTGCATTTCCTTCCTGGGGCTTTATTTGTCAAGATTGCTTCCTGCTCAAGGTCAGCTCTCCTCATTCAGCCTCCTCTCCTCGACGTATCGATGCCAGTCGAGCCAAGGTTCTTGGCCGCTAAAGCAAAATCGATATCCCTGAGCGCTCAGTGCTTGTGCTCTAATATCCTCCAAGCACCACCTGCCAAAATATTTATGCTGTATTCATGGGAGATGCTTAGAGAAAGACACAGAGGAACAAGGAAAGACAATGCCAGTGGCTTCCTGCGGTCTTAAATAGAATATAGTGCAGCTCATTTCACAGTAGCTTGTGATTTATGCTCTTTTTGTATTTCTTTTTAAATGTTGCAAGGTCTGTGCTTCTAAGTGAGCTCACTTTTTCACTCTTTGCTTGTGTTTGGTGTGGAGTGTGAATATCATTAATGTGCAGGTTACAGCAGGGTGAATGACCTCATTTGTAACATTTTTTTTTTCTTTTTCCACAAGAGCGTCTGATTGCTCTGTTTACTTAAGTCAGACAGAAAGAATAATGAGAGTGGGAACACTGGGAGGAGCAATTTCAGGCATGATTAAATGATACAGCATTTTCTTCCACCAGCAACAAGAATTTTCCACTTCTGACCGCTGCTAGATGGAGGATGTTTGCCACAGGTGTTAGGCCTGACAGCTTTCAGCTCTGCCAGATGGGCGGCAGAACAAATACAGCCCGTCTTAATCTCTAGTTGTCTTTTTGCCCTTGCGGGGAGTGTATGTGACAGCTGAGGGTGTTTGTATGAGGTGTATTGATGGTTTGACCTCTTGACTTGATAAACTCCTCTGTACTTAATCCTCCTGGACAGACAAAAGCTGGAATGATGAGAGAGGGCTTTGGTATTCTGGTGGCACACGCTCCATTGTGGCATTGTCACATCATGGGAGGAGGTATAGTCGGGGGACATGGATTTCTGGGTGTATTGGGCTAGACTTTGGTGGTTAACATGCAAATTAACGGTTTAATGGGTCTGAAAAGGTCATGGAGGTCAAACTCTGGGATAACTGAGTGTGAACATAAAGCGTCATCTGTGCTTATGTGTGGGTTTTTGTGGGTGGCTGGTTTGCTTTACAGCTGCACTTTTTTTCTCGCGATACATTTTTTAAAAAGCCTACAAAGCCTGTAAACCCTGCCTGCAGGACATCCGTCAAGCCCAATGATAGAGTTGCAACAGACAAACAAGCAGAAAAAAACTAAAAAGACAACCCGGACAGAGAGCGAATGAGCAGCAAAGGGACAAATGATGATGATCGCACAATGCTGGCTTGATGGTGTGGGCGTGCAGGCTGTTTGAGGACAATCAATTTTGTATGATATCTATTTTTTTATTTTATTGATATGCACCCTGTGGAGGTAAATGCCATCATGGCCCTCACTATAGATGTCTGCTTTGTGGACGATTGATTGGTCTGGCATTTGATCCCGTGGCTCACAGTGAATGATGGGGTGATGGAGTCATGAGAGCACCCCTGGCCACCCTCTACTCTGCTCCCCGCCTCTGTCTGCCCCTCTTATCCCCCTATCGCTTGCCTGCGCCTTTCATCATTTATCTTTCCTTTTTGCTGCTATATATCCTTCATTGTCTCGTTTCCTACACAAGTGCCTCTTAAAAACCCGCTGAAGTGCAGTTTTAAAGGTTCTGTTGTGCTAAGAGCCATATAAACAGCCAACAGATAAAAAACGTCCACCTGCTGGTGATTCCTCCTGGTGTCAGTTTTGATTTAATTTGATGTTTTTAGGACCACCATTTGCTGATGCAGAACATCAGCTACTCTCCTCTGGTCTACAAAACATAAAACTTAAGAACAGATAAATGGATGATTACAGACAAAACAACCACATTCAACAACTGAATTACATTTTTTAAAATGTGTCACAAACATATTACTCTATATGTTCCTATATACAGGTATGCCAGTAGATAACATAAAGCAGCCAGACACCTTTCATTTACTGACTTGAGCAGCCTACAGCCACTATCGCTCTTGTTTCATTTGAACACATGTTATGATCATTTAATGGTTTTCCAGGCACACAAGTGATAAAGAAAGTGAAAGTCAGACAGCAATGAAAAGAATCAATCAGTTACATATTTCATTTAGTTTAATAAGGCACTAAATGCATATGAATTCCACTGTATATTCTGTTAAATGGGTGATGAATGGAAAAGCTGCAGGTACTACCACATAAAAGACTCCACTGTGATAGGACACGGAGAGCATGAGAGTTATAATTGGGTATCTGTGAATTAATTTGTTCAGTGAACTTACTATGAATCACATCAGGTCATAAAACCCAGATGGAGCGGCGGGAGGACTGGCACAAGGTGGTGAAAGCAGATATTTAACATATCAGCCCGAGTGCAGAGTGATACTTTTAGCAGTCTGCACTGCCACCATGTGGAAAGAGAAGGATGTGGGAGAGTCATGGAAATAACAGTAATGAGATTCCCAAATGCATTTCAAATCAAAACTGCTGTTCAAACCATCAATCAAAGCTGGATGGATATTAGAATTTCTTCACACAAAGGAGAATGTGAAGACTACTCTGGGAGAAACTCTGAGAGAAGGGAGTGAGCTGATTCGTGTTCATGAACCCTAGCACTATTTCAACATGCCTATTGATGAAAGTCCATTTCCTTTTGGGAGACTCAGTGCAAAAGAATGTAGAGGGGGAGAGAGGCCCTTATCACTGTCACCTCCTATAACCAAATTTATGAAGACATTTCTTTGGCGTGCTCTGCGTAAATGTCAGTATTATAATCCTCAATAATCCCCACCAAGAGGGTGATGGAGGATGTATGTGACAGGGAGCGGTACCTTTCCCTGTGGATAGGAGACGCTTTCCACCCCAGAGCAGGAACACAGGAATGTTTCTCTATCGCCGCCTATGCATCAATGTGAAGAATGTGACTGAATCTAAGAGAGGAATAATGCTCATCAATTATGTTTCAATAACCTATGTAATGTTGGAATAGCACAGGAAAAGAGTTGTAATCACGTCACCCTTGTTTAATCCTCCTCAGAGTTCATTGTCTCTTACTTCAGTTACAGGGAATTGCCTTTGTAATATGACACTGTTTAAAAAATATGTATTGCTTTGTGTCTTTGTTGCTAAAAAAAAAAAAAAAAAAAAGTATTTTAGGGAGGAGTCAGCTGGGATAGGCTCCAGCACCCCCGCAACCCTAGTGAGGATAAAGCAGTGTATAGAGAATGGATGGATGGATATGTAACATGCACTGCTGACTCCTACTTCTTTTTCTGTTTCTTAATTTGTTTCATTTTTAATTTATAAGCCAAGGAGGGAGTCTGTGAATGCTGAACCACTAATAACAGAATGGCTACCATACATTGCAATAACATTACAGCAAAGTCAGTTTCTCTACCTTCTTACTTTAATAGTGTCCAGGTTAAAGCAACAAACATCCATCCATCCATCCAATCCATTCTCTATACACCGTTTTATCCTCACTAGGGTCGCGTGGGGGGGGGGGGGGGGGGAGGGGGGAGGAGGAGGCTGGAGCCGATCCCAGCTGACTCGGGCGAAGGCAGAGGACACCCTGGACAGGTCGCCAGTCTGTCGCACAGGGACGACGCTGAAGTTAGCTTCTGATTCGGCAGCTTTCGATTTGGCACTTAAGGGAAAAGTTAAAGGGAAATGAAATGAACGTGCGGTGCAACAGTTTATCCACTGATTATCTGTTTTTTTTTACACTTCTTGATGTGTAAACATTTTAGACATTTGGGTCAGACATTAACTATGCCTGACCAGGCGTAAACTAACCGTGACGTCACCCGTTGGTTTCAACGGCGAGAAAATGAAGCCCGGATTTTGCTACTTCCTGGTCGCAGTTTTGGATTTTTTGGAGCCAGTGACGTAAAAAGCGTCATCAAACAGACTGGACCGGAGAGCAACTAGGGGCAGGATTGGCTGAGGACTCTCTTATCCCGCCCACGTTTTGCCGCAGAGGCTTCTGTTGCTGTCTATCAAGTATAGCCACGCCCCCTCGCTCCGCCAACTTTAACGATTTATTTAAAATTCTATGTGCCTGACAAGAGCTACTGTATTTGTAAAATTTGTATTTTATTTGTGAAAACGTTTAAGGGGATATTTCACCATTGTGGCTTTATAACCAGTCCTTATTAGACCAGGTCCAGATTGAAAACCACTGTACCTACACTCCTCAAATCTGTACTTGACTATTCTACAGAGCCTGAAAATTCATAAAAACATAGTCTCTGATTTGTGAAAACTTTATTCTATTTGTGAAAATGCAATAAAGGCACATTTTACTGTTTTTTTTTTTAAACATATAGACCACATTAGACCAGGACCAGGTCGAGAACCGCTACACTTAGACTCTTCAAATCTGGACTGAATTATTCTACAGAGCCTGTACATTCATAAAAACATAGTCTCTGTTTTGTGAAAACTTTATTCTATTTGTGAAAATGCAATAAAGGCACATTTTACTGTTTTTTTCTCATCCAGACCACATTAGACCAGGTCCAGGTCAAGAACCGCTACACTTAGACTCTTCAAATCTGGACTGAATTATTCTACAGAGCCTAAAGAACAAAAAAAGAGGCAACAAGTAATAAATGTAAAAATAAAATATAAACAACAACCAAAAGAGACTCCGAGTCCCTTGTCTGCATTCCCCCCGGATCCATTCAGCACCCCGCAACTCCCCCATGGACCCTCCAGTCAGCCCGGAACCCCCCTCCTTTTCCTGAACTCCCCGCCAGTCCATTCAGACCTACCCGGAACCCACAGCAGCACGCCGGCTGCTCTCCACCTCCCAACTCCTCACCCCGGCCCGGCTCCTCCTGAACCCACTCCTTCTGCTGCCTTCCCTGAATCTCCCCTCTCAGTAATCGCCCACCTGCCATTATCCACCAGCTGCAATAAATCATTCTAAATGGTAGTGTGGCTCTCTGCTCAGGTCCAGCCCTCCCTAGTTCATGACAGATAGCTATCAATCAGTTGTAGTAGCAAGTTATAGTTGCACCATTAATATGTGGGAAAATTCATCAATTTGGTGTTATTAATAAGAGATGATGGGGAAAAATAATGTATTAGAATTATATTTTTACATAAACAAGAGAGTGTCAGGTAGGAATTTAAAGTGTTCCTTTGTCTGAGCTACCCGAAGTCCATTAGCATTTCTAATATTTGTAGTGATTCAAATAACAATTGATCACAATAGTCTCTTCTTTTTCTCATCAGACAAAAATGATCTGCTCTAACTTCTGGAAAAAAAAATGAGTTGAGTGCTCTTTTGTCATACTTATTTTTGTCATGGATCATATAGAAACTCTAATCTTGAACTAGAACATTTGCAAAGAAAATTTGAGTATGTCAGTGCTGGCTGATTTATTCTGTTATAACAATACATGTGGGATAATTTATATAAGTGTATTTTATTTTGAAAAGTCAATATATTTTACAATCTCGGATCACATACGTTTAACATCTCTGAGCTTTTACTTTGAAAGTGGAGCATACTTCACAAAATCCCTTGACTCACTGCAAATGGCAGTGTTTTTCGAGGGCTATGGAATGTAGACCTTTTTTTTCCCCAAAAAATATAAATTTAACACCAGGTCAGTTTGCCTTTGTCTGTCAGATGTTTTGTTACTGGAAAAGAGAATCAAATCTGACCACAGACACGAGAACCTTCATCATCACCACTTCATGTTCAAATGTGTTTGTCTGAACTCATTTTAAATCACATTTAAAACTTAATAACATGAAAGTGGACATGTCCCATTAAGCTAAAACTGTTTTTTTTTTTCAAAGCCATCTATGCACAAAGTTCAGTTATAAAGTTTAACATCAATTGGTTACTTTCATTCATTGTCATTTTATTTCTGAATCTGTTCATATTGTTTGCCACAATATTATCCAGACCTCCACCAGCTATTTAAGCTGTCTGCCAGTTTTTATTGAAGAGGTTCAACCAGCAGCAAAAGTTTCAGTCAGCGTTAAAATCAATGCAAGTAAAAGCATGTGAAAGAATGCAGAAAAACAAATGTAACAATAAAATAACAAAGCAAAACAAATGTAACATAAAATAACAAAACAAATGTAACATAAAATAAAACAAATGTAACAAAATAACAAAACAAAACAAATGTAACAATAAAATAACAAAACAAAACAAATGAAACAACAAAATATCAAAACAAAACTAGCTTAAGTAAAACAACAAAACAAAACAAATGTAACAAAATAACAAAACAAAACAAATGGCACAGCTAAAATAACAAAACAAAGCTAACATAACAAGTAAAATAACAAAACAAAACAAATGTAACAACATAACAAAGTAAAACTAACAAAACAAAAGTAATGCAACAACAAAATGAAGTAAAACCATAAAGTAAAACAAACAAAACGACTAATACAAAGTAAAACTAATGAAACAAGTAAAACAAAGTAACATAGCTACAAAATAATGTAAAACCATAAAGTAAAACTAATTTAACTAATGTAACAAAATACAAGTTACATTAGTTAACTTAAATTAGTCCTCAATAGAGGGATGCCAGCAGCAGCAAAGAGTCTTCTTGATTCTGCTGAAGAAACTTTGGATTCTCTTCAGTAGTTTTTCAGGACAACCAGAGGAAGCACCAACTGAGGAGTTGATGTCTCTATCTCCATCAGAAGGCCAGAAAACTACATCTTCATCAATCGAACTCAGATCTCCTTCAAAAACAGCTGGGTTTTCATGGCTGGAGCTGAAAATGGACATCAAAGAGACACCGCCTCCTTTTGGATACATCTGGATTTGGAAACAGAGTAAAACCAAGTGATCAGCTCTCGCCTCTCAGTGACTGAGTAATACCTGCTACTGATTCACTTCATCCTCAAACAACACAGCAGAAAATACTTACATTGGCCAGGTCTTCCAGAGAGCTGGGCAGCTCACTGGAACTATGATCTAGTTGATCAAAATAGCGGGAAACTGAATCTCTGTCATTGGAACATGGATCTTCTCCATCAGAAGACCAAACAGATGTATCATAATGACTGGAATAGAGATCTTGTCCGTCAGAAGTCCTGGATACTGAGTCTTCCTCCCTGGAGCTGAAAATGGACATCAAAGAGACAGAGGTCTATGAGCCCCAGGAAATTCTGTCAGACCCGTCTGAGGAACAGTCTTCATAGAAGTCAAATGGCTTGACTACGAGGACGACTGCTCTGTCAGACTCCTCTGTAGAACAATCTTCACCGTAGTCAGATAGTTTGACTGCTAGGACCAATTGATCAGATTACCTGGTGGCTGTAGTGGTGTTATAAAACCCAAAGTCTAGTTCCCAGTCAGGCTCCTCCACTGGACACAGACCCCTGTTAGACTGGGACGGGGCCAGGCTGGATGAAGGGTGAAAAACAAATACATGAACCAGTCAGTCAGCTATTAAAGACATCAGTTTATCATTTGTTCTGTACTAGTGCGAACATCACAGTCACTTACTAGTTTACTCTGCTGTGAGAGAGCTTGGTCAGGGGGCTCATGGTGGTGAGTGGCTGCTGCACAGCTTCACAAGGGGATAGTTTGGGATCCCCATCAGGACGCAGCATCTGTTTAAAAAGATTCTCAACGGCCACTCTGACCTCCCTTTCAACACTGCCTCCTTTTGGATACATCTGGATTTGGAAACAGAGTAAGACCAAGTGATCAGCTCTCACCTCTCAGTGACTGAGTAATACCTGCTACTGATTCACTTCATCCTCAAACAACACAGCAGGAAATACTTACATTGGCCAGGTCTTCCAGAGAGCTGGACAGCTCCGTCACGCTGTTACGTTTCTCTGCTCTCATGTTTTTTGCTGCTGTGTTTTCTTCGAATGTCTGAAGGACCAAAACATACATGACAACTGTTTTAGAAGAGTTCTGATGACATATTGTGATGGAGCAGTCAAAAACCTGAGCAGGGAAATATGATGAAAAGGAGTCCAAAGACCTACCTCTTGCTCAGCGTGGACAATAAAGTCGATGCCTTTTCTGAGGATGATCACAGCTCCTGTCCCTGTGTTTAGTAAAACAGCAGAAATTAAAAAGATATCTCTGATCAAATAAGTGTGAAAATCAACACTGGCCTCAAGTAGCGAACACTGATAAGGTTTATAGCAGGATTTTCTAAAAAAATGATCTTTTACTGTTCTCAAAGCCTGGACAGAATGTGACACAGAGCTGATCTGTCCAGTGTTACATTTAAGGAACAGTTTAACAGTTAGATTTTCAGTTTTATACATTTTGCTGACAGAGCAGATACACTGACTTTGTCTGTGTTGAGTCGGTCTTACCTGATGCCATGTTGGTCGAAGTTCTCCGTTTGCTTCTGTGCTATTTGAAAGTGAACTGTCAAAGTTGTGCTGTCAAGTGAAATTAAATGTTGCTCCTTCAGTCTTTGAGTGTTGATGGTTGAATGATCCCTGATGCATTGGAGATGTTTTTTTATGCTGCCACCTCATATGACATCTGGAATGTCATTTGGAACCGTTGCATTGTTTGAAAAAAAAACAAGCAGTTCAAATAAGTGAATTCAGCACCTTATAGTGTAAAGAATAATGTTTCTCTGTACAGCTGTAGTTTTACAATATCTACAAAATAATTACCGTCAAAGCGGTACACAGTCCACAACAGATGATGTGTATGTTCAGTTTTATTTTTTGTCAAACACATGTCTGTGAGCAACGTGTAAAACAAAATGTCCTTCCTCCTGGACCTCAGTGCAGTATAGGACAGACATTTAAAGAAAACAAGTTCAAAAAACAACATACCTGAGTTCACCCTTAAATGCAGATTTGGGGTAGTTAGTCACCCACCACTGTATAATATCCTGTGATTTATTTAGTTCACTTAATTAGTGACTCATCTCCCCATTAGTCCTCAAATTATTTGTCATTAACAATGTTTTACTGTCAAAATGCTGAACATGACAAAAGCGTCTTCCTTTCATCTAACAACTGCATGTTACAAGATTCGAGACATGTTTTTTGTTGTTCTTTTTTATTTTTCATCATGACCATTACACTGAAAAAAGAAAATGGTTGGAACAACTTAATTGAATTGTTTCATGTGGTAACATCTAAATGAATTAAATCATTGTGTTAATGTAACTCATTAGCCTCATTTCAAATAACTTAAGTCACATGTACTTAATAATTCAATTGTTCTCAAATCAACATTTTGCATTAATCCAGCTTAAAATTAAGAAAGTCAACTTAAATTTTTCAGTTTTTCCAACTCAATAACTTGCATAACCCAAAAGTAAAATAATGCTCCTTTCTAACCTAATATTATGGTTTCATGAAAATTACTTTTTGTAGTAACCTTGAAATGAAATTTAATTTTAATATAACTAAAATTACAATTTTAAGTTGCTGAGAATATTAAAAAAAACAAATCTGATTGGTTTTTTGTTATACTTTATTGTGTAAATGTTAAATTCATGACCGCCAACACAGCTTTTGGGCCAACACAGTGCACATTTGTCCTTTTTAAAACACATGCACAAAATGCATAACTGTTAGTAACAGCACAAATTACTTTTGTTGGCAAAGTGCAAGATAGTGCATCAAAGTATGACACAAATATGCCTAACAATATCAACAGTGTTCTCACAACTATGAAAACGTGCCAAGACTATGCAGAAACCTCTTTCATCAACTAAAGCCAGTGAATATTATGGATCTGAACACTATCACTGAATAATGGGAATGAAAAAATATGAACACTTCTATGAGAGTATTAAATCACAGTTACACATGGTCACAACTGTTTGTTGTGTAACTGAACACACCAAATTGAAATGCAACCTTTTCCTACAAACAGAAGGAAATATGTTTGGAGAAAAACTTCTGCCAAACCCATGAAAAAATCAGTGTAAAAGCACTTCAAATTGTGGTTTTCAGGAACATTTGTTGAGTCTCATCGAGAATTAAAATAAGGCCCAACAACTGAAAGAGACACGTTTTTTTAAATGCATTATGTACAAACACCATTGTTCTTTCACAGTATGGCACTAGGCTGTTTGTTGGCCCAGAGGAGGAATTCATTGTGGTGTGTCGTTACTGTGAGCTTTGAAGTTTGCTATACAGATTACAGACTTTGGGGGACATCTTATCCTGATCAAGCCACAACAGGATTTTTTGGAGTACTTCAAAAGTGAAGCAAAGGGGTTTTGGATCAGCTAGGTTTAGTGCATAAATCAAACCGAAAAGCAGGGCACAAGCTGAGGCAACCGAAGTCAGTTCATGCAGTACTTCCATGCCGTCAATGACGATGCCAATGTCTTCAGGTGGCTCCTGAAGTCCTTCCCCCTCCTTCTGAATGACAAACACTGCCATGGTGAGCTGCTCCAGCTCCCTCTGAGTATCATCGGTTCCAGAGTCCTACAGAGGGGTACAGGACACAAACACAAATCATCATTTGCCTCACTTCTTACTGTGATGAAATTTCTGGGTGATATCACATTATCTGTGTTATGTGATGGGCTATTCCTTGACTGGGTGTCATCACACACCACAACCTGCAGAGAGAGGTGAAACTATTCCTTTGAACTTGCATAATCAAATAAGTCAGGCAAATCCTTTTTACTTAACATATATATATATATACACAGTGCCTTGTGAAAGTATTCGGCCCCCTTGAACTTTACAACCTTTCGCCACATTTCAGGCTTCAAACATAAAGATATAAAATTTAAATTTTTTTGTCAAGAATCAACAAGTGGGACACAATCGTGAAGTGGAACGAAATTTATTGGATATTTTAAACTTTTTTAACAAATAAAAACCAGAAAAGTGGGGCGTGCAATATTATTTGGCCCCCTTGCATTAATACTTTGTAGCACCACCTTTTGCTGCAATTACAGCTGCAAGTCGCTTGGGGTATGTCTCTGTCAGTTTTGCACATCGAGAGACTGAAATTCTTGCCCATTCTTCCTTGCAAAACAGCTCAAGCTCAGTGAAGTTGGATGGAGAGCGTTTGTGAACAGCAGTCTTCAGCTCTGCCCACAGATTCTCGATTGGATTCAGGTCTGGACTTTGACTTGGCCATTCTAACACCTGGATACATTTATTTTTGAACCATTCCATTGTAGATTTGGCTTTGTTTTGGATCATTGTCCTGTTGGAAGATAAATCTCCGTCCCAGGCTCAGGTCTTTTGCAGACTCCAACAGGTTTTCTTCCAGAATGGTTCTGTATTTGGCTCCATTCATCTTCCCATCAATTTTAACCATCTTCCCTGTCCCTGCTGAAGAAAAGCAGGCCCAAACCATGAGGCTGCCACCACCATGTTTGACAGTGGGGATGGTGTGTTCAGCGTGATGAGCTGTGTTGCTTTTACGCCAAACATATCGTTTTGCATTGTGGCCAGAAAGTTCGATTTTGGTTTCATCTGACCAGAGCACCTTCTTCCACATGTTTGGTGTGTTTTTCGACCTGGTCTAATGTGGTCTGGATGAGGGGGGAAAAAAAAAAAAAAAAAAAAAAGTAAAATGTGCCTTTATTGCATTTTCACAAATAGAATAAAGTTTTCACAAATCAGAGACTATGTTTTTATGACTTTTCAGGCTCTGTAGAATAGTTGAGTACAGATTTGAGGAGTGTAGGTACAGTGGTTTTCAATCTGGACCTGGTCTAATAAGGACTGGTTATAAAGCCACAACGGTGAAATATCCCCTTAAACGTTTTCACAAATTTTACAAATACAGTAGTGTCACACGGACTGCACAGATCCGAGTAAAAAAATTTTTAACCAACAGTCAAAAGATTTGATTTCCACTGTTAAAAAAACATGCACAAACGCAATGAAGGAAATTTATTTCCTAAATTTAAAAATAACACAAGATAAAACAACTTCTTAAAAAGAATAGACTAAAAATCCGACTAAGACCTATTAAAAACAGTGCCGTTGGGGGGCATCAGACCAATAAAACAGAACACACTGGTCTTTGAGGCTATGCTTATCTTGGCCGGTGTAATAGTCCTTTTAAGGGGGAACACACACACACACACACACACACACACACACACACACACACACACACACACACACACACACACACACACACACACACACACACACACACACACACACACACACACACACACACACACACGGGAATCTGCGTTGTATCAATCCTCCTCGGCGTCCATCGCTCACTTCAGCCTTCAGTTCCTGCCTCCGTACAGCCACGACCCGACTCAGTCCGCCTCCGTCCTCTCCCCTCGAACCAGCGCTGCTTACTGCATGTAGCGTGGAGTTTCTTTGGCTCGATCCACTCTCGTGTCGCTCCACTTTGTTCCCCGTCTGTCCCCAGTTCTTCTCGCAGTCGCCCTGTTACTCCTCTCCTTCTCTTCCCCTGTGCGCTCCTTTCTTGCACGTGTCCCTCTTTTGTTCATCAGCTCAGGTAGCTCTGTCCAATCAATGGCAGTCTCCACTAATCAGTGCCAGCTGTATTCACTAATTACAACTCACAACAAAGAAAGATCACTCCACCCAGTAAACAACATGCACACTCAAAATAAACCCATGCAACTACAAAATAAAAACATAACAAAATGACCACTGCAAACAAAACCATGCAACTATAAAATGAAAACTAAACAATTAAAATGACCACTCCAAACCATGCAACTAAAATACAAACTCAATAACAAAAATACAACTGGTACTGTGACAGTTTCTCTTGTCAGGCATAGTTAATGTCTTACCCAAATGTCTAAAATGTTTACACATCAAGAAGTGTCGAAAAAAACAGATAATCAGTGGATAAACTGTTGCACCGCACGTTCATTTAATTTCCCCTTAACTTTTCCCTTAAGTGCCGAATCGGAAGCTAACTTCAGCGTCGTGTCGCACGGCTACATATACAGACAATCACACTCACATTCACACCTATGGGCAATTTAGAGTAAATCAATTAATCTCAGCATATTTTTGGACTGCGGGAGGAACCCGGAGTGCCCGGAGAAAACCCACGCATGCACAGGTCGAACATGCAAACTCCATGCAGAAAGATCCCAGGCCCATCCCGTGATTTGAACCGCGGATTTTCTTGCTGCAAGGCGAAAGTGCTCACCACTACGTCACTGTGCAGCCCTTAAAGCAACAAACAAGCAAATAAAAAACTTATTAAGATATTGTGTTAGTCGTTTATATTACTTAAGAATACTTAAGAATAAATTCTAATTAAAAACAAAAGGAAAATAAGAGGTGGACGCGGAACCTTTAGCAAACTTGCGTTGTTTCAGTCCGACTCATTTGAGTGCTGCACAACATGGAGGACGGGTAATTGTTTGTAAAATTGCAGTAGTGACAATGACAGCAGGGAATAGGGACCCGTGTTAATATTAGAACATGAAGGTGAGGGGCTTCAGGTAAGCCATGAAGGAAAGGCACATTTGTAAATGTATGCCGTCAGTGTGAAGCGTTTTGTACCTGTCATGCTAATATTCTGCTCTTTAGCTTTACATGCCCACCTCTCTAAAAGTCATCTGTGTACCGACAAATTAGGTTACTATTAAATTAATTTAGTCATCGTTTTTTGAACACGTTCTAATACACGTTTGTAAACGTTTTCCTAAACAATTAGCGACATACTACTGTGGTGTCAATAAACACCGCATTTAACTCTAATCTTTCAGTGTATTTGACATTACTGTTTACACTTGTTGTGCCCACGTGTTCATAGCAGAAACTTCACACAACTCGGTGTATGTTGCTGTGGATGTTCATCCCTTTATGAGACTGTGTGCTGTTCAGACTCCTGCTGTGTTGAAAGGGATACAGACATTATGCTGGGATCTACCTAGTCAGACTGCCATTGCTACTTGTATGGAAAAGTGAGCCGGGTGTTCAGGTCGCAAAGTTATGTCATGACTATCCCCACTAATAAGTAATTCACATTTCTACTTAAACATGTAGCAAATACTTCTTAGTTAAAATGTATTGTGGTTTGTAAAACAACCCGGAAAACATGTAACTCGACTCTAATACACTTAGAGCAGAGCACTTACACACGTGGGCAAAATTGTTGGTACCCCTCAGTTAAAGAAGGAAAAACCCACAATTCTCACTGAAATCACTTGAAACTCACAAAAGTAACAATAAATAAAAATTTATTGAAAATTAAATAATCAAAATCAGCCATCACTTTTGAATTGTTGATTAACATAATTATTTAAAAAAAACAAACTAATGAAATAGGGCTGGACAAAAATGATGGTACCCATAACTTAATATTTTGTTGCACAACCTTTTGAGGCAATCACTGCAATTAAACGATTTCTGTATTTGTCAATGAGCGTTCTGCAGCTGTCAACAGGTATTTTGGTCCACTCCTCATGAGCAAACAGCTCCAGTTGTCTCAGGTTTGATGGGTGTCTTCTCCAAATGGCATGTTTCAGCTCCTTCCACATATGTTCAATGGGATTCAGATCTGGGCTCATAGAAGGCCACTTTAGAATAGTCCAACGCTTTTCTCTCAGCCATTCTTGGGTGTTTTTGGCTGTGTGTTTTGGATCGTTGTCCTGTTGGAAGACCCATGACCTGCGACTGAGACCAAGCTTTCTGACACTAGGCAGCACATTTCTCTCCAGAATGCCTTGATAGTCTTCAGATTTCATCGTACCTTGCACACTTTCAAGACACCCTGTGCCAGATGCAGCAAAGCAGCCCCAAAACATTACTGAGCCTCCTCCATGTTTCACCGTAGGGACAGTGTTCTTTTCTTCGTATGCTTGGTTTTTGAGTCTATGAACATAGAGTTGATGTGCCTTACCAAAAAGCTCCAGTTTGGTCTCATCTGTCCAAAGGACATTCTCCCAGAAGCTTTGTGGCTTGTCAACATGCATTTTTGCAAATTCCAGTCTCGCTTTTTTATGAGTTTTTTTCAGCAGTGGTGTCCTCCTTGGTCGTCTCCCATGAAGTCCACTTTGGCTCAAACAACGACGAATGGTGCAATCTGACACTGATGTACCTTGGCCTTGGAGTTCACCTTTAATTTCTTTGGAGGTTGCTCTGGGCTCTTTGGATACAATTCCAACGATCCGTCTCTTCAATTTGTCATCAATTTTCCTCTTGCGGCCACGTCCAGGGAGGTTGGCTACTGTCCCGTGGGTCTTGAACTTCTGAATAATATGAGCCACTGTTGTCACAGGAACTTCAAGCTGTTTAGAGATGGTCTTATAGCCTTTACCTTTAAGATGTTTGTCTATAATTTTTTTTCGGATGTCCTGGGACAATTCTCTCCTTCGCTTTCTGTTGTCCATGTTCAGTGTGGTACACACCTTTTCACCAAACAGCAGGGTGACTACTTGTCTCCCTTTAAATAGGCAGACTGACTGATTATGAGTTTGGAAACACCTGTGATGTCAATTAAATGACACACCTGAGTTAATCATGTCACTCTGGTCAAATAGTTTTCAATCTTTTATAGAGGTACCATCATTTTTGTCCAGGCCTGTTTCATTAGTTTGTTTTTTTAAATAATTATGTTAATCAACAATTCAAAAGTAATGGCTGTTTTTGATTATTAAATTTTCAATAAATTTTTATTTATTGTTACTTTTGTGAGTTTCAAGTGATTTCAGTGAGAATTGTGGGTTTTTCCTTCTTTAACTGAGGGGTACCAACAATTTTGTCCACGTGTGTAAATTAAAGCTACTGCGTTGTTTAGATGAGGTGCATTCTGAAACCTGCTGGATTATCACACTGTGTGTCCTCCTCTCAGTTGAAGGCAATCTGAAATCCATAAGGGAGGATGTTGTGTGTCCAGCTGCGCCTGTGGCTTCAGCCTGGGACTCGAGTTTGTGCTGTTACCTGGCAGAGCATCCATAAGCTTGCCTCACTCCAGAAGGCCACAGCACTTCCCCAAAAGAAGATGCAAAGCTTACTTTACCCCTTTAGCAGCCTACAGGGTTATCTGGACAGGTACTGTGGTTTGTGCCAAGATCTGTCATGTGTGACAAGTTTATCACCACAGACTAAGAATGAAACTTTAGATCTGTCATATGCTCAGCTCAATCCTTTAATCAAATTGCACCAATATTTCAGGTCTGTGGACAAATCACAGTTCCAGCTCTTTCATCCAAGTTTGGAGGACATGGTGGAAGCAGAGAAGCTCTTCTGCTCTTCGCCTTCTCACAAGATAGATTACTATACTTCTGCAGAGAGGATGGACCATGCACCTGCACTCAAACAACCAGAGGTTAGTGGGCAGCTTTAGCCGATTTTTACTGTCATTGCTACTAAAATGTTTTTATTAGACTTTGTGTTCAGCAACCTGCCACACAGCATGATTTTAGTTTCCTCTGTCTTGTTTCAAAATTAAAATGAAGGTTTAAATGGGCAGTTACAAAGCATAGTGCATTAATTGTATGCACCTTTTGTTGCCTTTTCAATGTCGAAAGTGTCATGTATTAACAGCCACTAGACAATACAAGGATATAATTAATGATAACTTGTACAGGAAAATAAATTATCAATGGACAGTATTGGGATGATGGTAACAATGCAGTGTGTTGGCTAACAGGTATAATTTCCACCACTCCCAGGTGTAAAGTGAGTATTTATGCATTTCTGTTAAATTTCAACAGTAGGGTTGTAGGTTTGACTCTGACACTGTAGTTGTCAAGGACACGGTTTGCTTAGCTCTCCTAAATAAGCCCTCTGCTTTTGACGGGCAAAAAAACAACTGCTACAAAGAAAGTGATTCTTTGACAGGCATGACAAAACTGCTGTGTACCACAAATAACTTTATGTAGTGGAAACACTTTGTACTATCTGAACAATGGGAGAAATATATTTCGGAGTACCACTTCTGTGCACTGCGTGCAAGTTGCTATGACACATAGGTCAGGGAAATGAAAGTGATCATACTTGTAAATGGAGAGGGTTTTTTAAATTACTTTTTGTTGTTTGCTCATGTGTTAGCAGAAAGCACTGCTGTCTGAATGACGAGGATAAAACCGTTTGACTCTGCAGTAAGATGATGCCCCTTCTACATGAAGTGGCTCTGCTCTGACAGGAGAGATGCCATACAAAGTTTTATTGTACCTTTGTATGATGGCAATATAATCCATTTAATCAGATTAGTAGCCCGCCTTATTAAATCAGTCAGTACGCAGTCTGTTCTTTATTGCCCTTGTTTTATCAGGCTTAAAGTGTCGAACCAGTACAGAATAGTTAAACTGATCCAAGGCAGTTAGTGTAGTCATTTTATTGTTGGAACTGGCCTCATCATTAGCTACCAATGAACAGAGAACTGTAAAAGAAACCAAAGATGGTGTGAGTGACTGAGCTCCATAGTTTTGAGTATGAAGTTGCTCACAGTGTCCCTCCTCAACTCGAAACAGCCCCACCATGTGAAAAAAGTAGAGTAATGTGTCTTTATCCTCCTGCAGCCTCATACATAGTTAAGCAGGAGTTGACATTTGATAATAAATGAGCAGATTTATAACCTTATGGACGGTAGTTTTCACCGGAGGACTTAGAATGGAACATTGTGTTGACAGGACAACGAGATCTCTTTGGCATGCCAAGTTGGTTACCACTCTGCCTCTGTCAGAGAGTGATGTATTTGCAGCTCACTGGCAGCAAGAGCCTCCATCCATCTGTCTTGTGTCGGAGAGATGGATGAGCCTGAGCTGTGTCCTGTGGGACTTGGCGGTCATTGGTACTGCAAAAGCAAACGGTGGCAGCCAGAGCAGGTGGTTTAGTTAAATTGTTGAATGACTCAGTGAATGAGTAAAGCTTCAAAATACCACAAGAAAAATATATCAGGGCAAAATTATATCAGTAAATTATAGTATTGGATTGTATAGTAATATATAAGTAAATTAAAGCTAAGCCATTTAATTATTAACACAGAAACATCAAATTCAACACTGCTTAATACTGGAGAATACATACACTTACTGTAGGCGTCTGCTGATGATTTCTCTGTGCTGATGTGTCTTCCCAGGTGTGTTTCATCGGCAGAAGCAATGTGGGCAAGTCGTCTCTCATCAAAGCTCTGTTTTCCCTGACTCCTGAGGTCGAAGTCAGAGTCTCCAAAACTCCAGTGAGTAGTCTGAACTGATGTGAACACTTAGCTCCCCAAGTATTGGAACAGTGCGACCAATTCCTTTATTGCTGCTGTAAACTGAAAACGTTTGGGTTTGGCATCAAAAAATGAATATGAGACAAGAGATCAACATTTCAGCTTTTATTTCCAGGTATTTACATCTGAATTTGATACAGAATTTAGAAGAGAGTGCTTTTTGTTTGAACTGACCCATTTTTCATGTGAGCAAAAGTGTTGGAACATGTGACTGACAGGTGTGTTTTGTTGCCTTGGTGTGTCCTATTACATTGATTATTCAAACAATAAATAGTGCTCAATGTGATGGAAGGTCAATACATGTTAATAAATAACTATTAGCCTGATTGGTCCTACTGACATATTTTCTGGCTGGTCTAGGTGTAAAAATGTAATAAATTCTGTTCCATTGTGTTGAAGAATTCTTAAAAGATTTAGAAAAAAATGTATGCAAAGAACCCCATAGAAAACCTGTTTGCTGTAAAGAGTCTTTTATACCTAATTTGACTCTAAAAAGTTGTTTCTCTATCAATTTGCTAAAAGTATTAAGTTTCTGGGCTTACCTTTTTGGAAGGTACTCCCAGTGAAATAGGCAACTTCCCCTACTGTGGAGTGGACACTTGAATTTTCAGTTGTGTATTGCTCAAACTCTGATATTGGTGTTTGAGTGGCATATGAATCAGGTATCCAGGTACTTTGAAAACAAGAACATATTCCGATCTTCTGTTTTTTTCAGTGACAGCGGAAAACATCACACTCGTAAAAACCATGTTTATCTTGGCAGCCTTGAGTTTTCAAAGAAGCAAAATGCATGATTGTTTTTTGTGACAAAGACACGTGGTTTTCAATGATTCCATCATAGAACATTAAGAGGTATACTGTAGGTGTGGAATTGGAAATTCAAGACTGCTGTGATATAAAATGCTCTTTAGAAGTGTATGTAACCTTTTGTTCACAACGGCATATATACATCTCCAAGCAGGTAGAGTATAACTGATGCAGTGAAAAGTTATACTTTGTGCAAGAAAGGCCTTTGAAGAAAAGCATGATGATATTCCAGCAATTGAAACACTGGCCAGCAGCAGATGGGTCGCCCCTTGTGAGCTGGGTTCTGCTCAAGGTTTCGTCCCATTAAAAGGAGAGTTTTTTTCTTTCCTCTGTCGCCTTAGGGCTTGTTCTGGGGATTCAGGCCTATGGGTCCTGTTAAGCATCTTGAGACAATTTGAATTCTAATTGGCACTATATAAATAAAATTGCATCAAATTGGAAAAGATTCTGTTGTTGCAGACTGACTATGTACATTTCACACTGTCATTAAGTTTGTTTTCATTTTAACAAAACCTTAACTGGACACAATATCTAGAATATTTGAAGACTGAGTAAAAATGTTGAGAATAAAATAAGACAGTATTCTTATTTATACCGGGCTTTGCAAAAGTTCTGTTACACTTGCAAAATGCAAGCAAAATGAACACAAAGGTTTTTTGGTGCAATAAGGTAATTTTTTATTTCCCAAATATTTCAATATATGTGTCAATGATAATATTAGTCAGAAATGTGGCCACCCAAAAGTTTTATTTTACTGCACCAAAAAATCTTTGTGTTCATTTTCGTGAATGTCTCAACAAGTGTAACAGAACTTTTGCAAAGCCCAATATGCTGCTGTATTGAATGTAAAGTGGTCATAACATTGAACTGCACTGAATTTAAGTGAGGAAGTTCACACGCAGACACACTACCAAATATATCTTATTTGCCTTTCTTTATTATTTCATTTAGTGGTTTTCCATGACAACCTTTTCAGCTTTATCCGTTTAATCTTCTCCTCAGGGTCACACAAAGAAGATGAACTTCTTCAGAGTGGGCAAAGCATTCACCATTGTGGACATGCCAGGCTATGGGCACAATGCACCAAAGGACTTTGTAGATATGGTGGAGCCTTATCTTTACATGAGGAAAAAGTAAGAGATCTACTGTATTGCCCTGACAGACAGAAATAATGACCTTCGTGGACACATAATTGACATCTGTAGTATTAAACTAACCTTGCTGTAATATGATTTATTTTGGAAGGCCAGTGCACAATTGAGCGCAATAACACCAGAGTTAGCTAGAAGCTACTTTGCATCTGTTGCCATATGTGTCATAACGTATGCTGCAGAAACAGGCCAAGACAGAACTCCCCTTATGATTACATACCTTTGGGAGATGAAATTCATTCAAGAAGCCAATATCAGTCTGTCAGAAAGACAGATTTATGATTATTTGGCTGTACCATAGTAGTATCCATGATTTACTCTAAATGTTTGCGATACGTCAACTTGCTGACACATTACTGATTGCCGTTTTGAACATTGTGCATTCTAAAATACAATTCTTGAAATTCACTTTTTACAAAGACAGAAATGCAACAGTACAAATTATTTTTATATCAAACTGCCGGTAGAAATGGTTACTTAGGACATTGGAAACATTGCACTGAAATTGTGTTTCATGTTGACATGATTCATTGCATAATTTCTACAGATTTAATAACTGCACATTCGTGTTATTCCTCCACATATCAAAAGTGTGCTTTTAGATGTACAGTCCGATCCATAAATACTTTGACGTTGGTACAGTGATTCATGTGTGTTACAGTTTCCTCCTAGGTTATATTACCTGTGGATTGTGACTTGGTCCACAAGGTGATGCTGTTTGCTTTCTGCGGTCATTTAAAATTCATTTGTGTTTTCCAAGTGTTCCAGCCTTGTCGATTAAATCCGTTTAAGAACCTCAAGAGAAAGACCATCAATGATAAATGAAGGGGAAAGCGCTATAATTACTGGTTTGCTTTTAAACGTACTGGCCGTATATTCAACACCTCAGGATCTGTGTCAGTCGGTGTTGACAGGACCTTGAAGAGTCAGTGACATCTGTGAACTGTCTCAGTTACACTACGAAACTTGGCAAATACATGTTTGTTTTCGTTCAGTCTGGTGAGGACATTCCTGTTGGTTGATGGCAGTGTTGGTTTGCAGAAGGCTGACCTGATCGCCCTGGAGATGTGCGAGGAGATGAAGTGTCCATATGTGGTAGGACAATCGCATGGTTTTTGTTGTTGTTTTAATAATAAATTCAGGCTGATGTAACGGGCAAAGATCTCCAAAGGAAGGATTAATTAGAGTCTCGACTGCAAAAGCAGAGCATATGGATTAAAGTATTATTTATTTCACAGTAAAAAAAAAAACAACACATTTCTCTGTTTTATCGATCAGCCACCATGTGACGAGGGTAAGCTACCATTTCTATTTTTAACATTTCTGATTCTATTTATAAATTCTGGGTCTGAATCACTCTTAGTTTTGATTCTTTGAGTTGCAAATGGTTCAAGTTACTACAACAGTAATATCCAGCTTTTTCATTACTGTAAACATAATAATACCCCAGTGACGTGATATATTGTATTATAGTAGAACAGTCACAGGAGACACATTGTGCGTGTAATACTTTTTCTGAATCTACTGATATACTTTGACTTGAAGCCACATTCTTAACGCCAGAGCTTTAAAGTGTGTTTTTCTACTTAAAGAAAGAATCTGAAGACTTTCTCCGACACTGCCCATCTCTGCATATAAGCATAATGAAATTCTTAATAATGATATGACAGACTATAGTTAGTTGTTTTTCCACCAGTGAGGTAGCACAGACGCAGTCGGAGAGCATGTTGCGGGATGCAAATAATAAACTGTACAGCCATCAATGTAAAACCTTTGAAAGGAATGCCGGACTGTCATCATCTGCCCCAAGAGTCCACAAAAGCAGGACAACATTTGAATGAAACTTTGCCTGAGAAACAGTGGTACGCATACTGTTTTTGCTGAATATACACAGTTTCCTTTTTTGGTAGAGGTGGAGCTTACGACCCCTCCTTTTTACATTCTACTCATTCTTCTTGCAAATCCTCATCATTATGTCCACACCGAATTAATGCTGAACGCTCCCACTCAGCTATTTAAAAAGTGCCGTCCCCTCTGAAATGCCTCCGCTCTGACGTTATAATGAAGCACCCCCACTCTCTACGCACTCTGCAGTCAATTATTCATGCTCTTAGGTTATTAAACACTATAACACATTAAGGCTGTGACAGTGCAGCTTTGGACAAAGATGAACTTTCCTTGCTGAAAGAAAGAAATAGCAATGGGCCCGTGAGCTGAAATGGTCAAAGTTTCAATCCTGGAACAGAAAAAAAAAGTTTGCTCAATCAATCTAAATCTGTTTTAGAATTTTTTCATGTTCAGCAGTGCTCTTGGACATAACAGTTCGGGCTATGTAATTTCTGGAAATCTGGAAAAGATGAATCATTCAATCACGTCATGTTGTGTGGTGTAGTACTCTGAGATGGCCAGCAGGTGTCAGAATGAGTCTCTTCTGCTTTTCATGCAGCTTGATTCACTGTCAGAATGCAGCTCAGTAAGTTAGTTGCTTAACCCCAATAACACCCCCAAAAAACGTTTCATCACAGTAACTTAATTCTGCTCATCAGCCGAAGTAAACACACCAGATGTGGTGAAAATTTGCTGCTCCCCAGAGCAACTGTGAATAAAAATTCTGGGACTTACTAACTAAACTGCAGATTGTGTTTACTGTACATATTTAATGCCAGGTTTCAAAGAAATTCAACATTATTTTTTTTTTTTTTTTTTTTTGATTTATGGCATCAAAACTTTATCCTACTGCTCAGAAGAAATTTTTGAGTTGTATGGACTTCTGGTTATGGCTGTACTGTTTCCATAGAGGTGCAGGGAAAAAGGCGTCCATGTTGAGTAACAATGTGAGGGCAAAAACACTGTTTCTGAACTTGCTTGTTGTTCATAGAATTCATAATTGTGAAAAAAGAATAGGATCAAAGTGCAAAGACATTGCAATGCATTAAAAATCTCTTCAGCTGTTTTCATTTGATCGTGTTATTCTGATTTTTTTTTCTCACACAAAACAACTCTTTTTGTACAGATGGTGGTGACTAAGATTGACAAATGTGGACATGGAACGCTGCTGACAAACTTAATCAGTCTACAGGATGTGGTTAAAACCCAGACCACAAACTGCTTCCCCCAACCGTTTCTGATCAGGTGACAGTCTCTCTTTTTCTTAAAGGGGAAAGCCATAGATATGCTTGTAAATATCGAAAAATCTGATAATGAATGCGTCCTATTCTCTAGATCCACTCCTCCTCCTTGCAGAGCTCCATTGTTGTCCAAAAACTTTTAAAAACACACTTTGTTGTTTAGTTTCAATTATGTCCTCTGCTGTAAATAAATCAGCACAGTACCTAAAAAAATGTCTTGTATCAGTACGTAATGGATACCTTTTTTTTGTCATTAGAAAGGATGCTTTTTATTCGTAACACGTTCGTCTCCTCTACCTGTTGAGATGGTAAATTTTCACAGCACCAATTACTTTATTGTGACAACCCTGTCTTTGAGTCTTTATTTTTGACAAAAACATTATTTTCTCTACTACAGATCAGGACTTGAGTAGAACAAGTGAAAATAACTGCAAATGAGATCTCATTCGATGTTAGACTCAACCACAGGGACGGCATTACTCAATCACACAACTCTTTAGAAATATGAGTGTCATAAAATGTGGAGCATTTTTTACTGAGTCAGGTAGTGTCGGAATATTTACTCACAAAGAAGTCAAAGTGCAGTCCTCCGTTATCAGTACCGTAAAAGCGTTTTTGCGAAATGTATTGAATTCTGCCGACATTGTTCTTTATTTTCCTAATTTTTTGTTATTGTATGAATTGTTTTTTTTATGTTTTGTAATGAAAGAAATTTGACCTGTACTTCACAGTTAGATTTTATTTGTCTTTCTCCTTTGCAACAGCTCCCTGAATTTTGGGGGGGTCTACTTCCTGAGATGCTTCATTGCCCATGTAACAGGGAGCATCAGATTAAAGGACACCTGTCAAAGCTGATGGGAGGCCAGCTCATGTGGAAATAGGACTTGACAAAGGTTTGTCCTTTATCACCGTGTCTTGAATGTTTCTACAAAAACAGAGACTGTCGGATTGCTGCACCATATATCTGGAGACTTATATTTTATAATAAAATGTGATGAACTTCTTTGTTGGTTTGGTTGGTTTTCCTTTTACTGTAGTTAAAGATTATGTTTAAAAAAATTGCAGAATAATGCAGAGGCAGGAGGTTTAGGGGTTCCAAACTTCTTGTTGTGTCATTATGCATTTTGCCTGCGTCATCGAGCTTATTGGGCCCTTCCACCAGAACGAGCTCCACCCTGGTATGAACTTGAAGCTCATGTATGTCCCACACTACCACTGGTCTCTTACTTGTCTGCTTCCTTACCTGGAAATGCTCGTACACACCCCATTTTAACTTGTCTTAAAACAGTATGGCAGAAAGTTGCAAAAATACTAAACTTCGACTATTTAAAATGTATGTCGTCGAGCATATGGTATAATCCTTCTTTGTGCATTGGTAAGACATCCTTTTGTTGGGGGGGAATGGGTGAAAAAAGGTATACAAACCCTTGGTGATCTCTTTAAAGATGATCAGTTGAAATCATTCAATGAGTTAACGGATGAATTTAAACTTCATAAGCATCAATACTGGCATTATGCACAAATTTATAATTTACTAAAATCAATTTTTAAAAACCAGGTTCTCCCACAGAAGGATGTATTACCCTCATTAATTTTATCTTGTTTGGGCAAAGGGCATGAAGTGTCATTCTATTACTCACTTCTACTGAAGAATGTTAGCTCTACTAGTGCTCTTAAAAACGCATGGGAACATGATTTAAAAAGCTCTTTCACAGATAAGCAATGGAGTGACATATTAAGCAGTCTTAAAGGTATGTCACAAAATATGAGGACAAGACTAACTCAGTTTAAAATTATTAATAGAGTATACTGGACACCATCTAAAATGTATCATTTAAAACTTAAAGATGACCCTTCATGCTGGAAATGCACAGAGAATGGTACACTAATTCATGTGTTATGGTATTGTTCCAAAGTGCAAGATTTTTGGAATGCTGTACATGAATCCTTGAACTCCATTATTAAGTTTAATATTCCTTTCTCTGCTCATTTGTTTATTCTGGGAGACCTGTCAATGCTCAAGGGACTCACTTCTAAAAACAGCCTTGAATTTGTTCAGACTGCATTAATGGTTGGAAGGAAGTTGCAAGTACAACAGTGGAAATCTAAATTTACACCATCAATTTCAGACTGGTACAGCTCATTATCCATGGTTGCTGCCTATGAGCATATTTCTCCCCTCTACAGTGGAGGAACACATACATTGAAATGGGATGCCTTCCTACAGCATATATATGGAAACTAAATATGTAACCTTATATGATTTTTTTTCCTTTCTTGTCTTGTCCCTTGTTTTTATGTTTTGTCATTTAATGTTGTAATGTATTGTTGTATTGTTTGTTGTTTCTGTTGTATCTATTTATTGTTGATTTAGTTTATTTTTTTGAACATGTATAAAACAAAATAAAAAATTACAAGTATCAAAAAAAATAAAATGTGATGAACTTCTTTGTTGGTTTGGTTGGTTTTCCTTTTACTGTAGTTAAAGATTACAGTATTTTATACAGATTGCAGACAAACGACATGGTGTGTCATTTCATTTTTACGCAGATGACTGCCAAATTTATCTGCCTTTGCATCAGTCCAAGTCCCTTCTTGAATGTCTTAAAGACGTAAAATTGTGGGTGGCGTACAATTTTTCGCACTTCAATGAGCAAAAAACTGAGGTTTTGCTGTTTGCTCCCAATGACTCTACTCATGTGGTCAAAGCTGAGCTCGGCCCTTTAAACCAGGCCGTAAGCTCTGTTGTGACAAATCTGGGTGTAAAGATGGACTCTGTTTTTAAATTTGACGCCCAGGTTAGTGCTGTTGTGATTTCAAGTTTTTATCATTTGAGGCAACTTGCCAAAGTAAAGCCTTTTTTATCACCTTACAACTTTTAAATTTTTATTCACGCTTTTATCTCCACTCGTTTAGATTACTGCAATGCATTTTACTCAGGACTCAGCAAAACCTCACTGTCGAGACTACAGCTGGTTCAAAATGCTGCCGCACGCCTCTTAACAGGATCACAAAAATTTGTTCACATAACTCCCATCCTCCGATCCCTCCACTGGCTCCCCGTGCACATCCGTATTGATTTTAAACTTCTTTTATTTGTTTTTAAATGTCTTCATGGTCTGGCACCCCTGTACTTGTGTGATCTGCTGGCTCCCCACATCCCATCTCAGTCACTGAGGTCAGCAGATCAGGCTTTACTGGTGGTGCCAAAGACTAAAAAGAAATCGAGAGGGGATCATGCTTTTTCTGTGGCTGCTCCTAGATTGTGGAATGAGTTCCCACTACATATTAGATTGGCACACTCTCTCGACTTTTAAATCTCTTTTGAAAACGCATTTTTTTACTTGGCGTGTGGCTCAGCTTAGAGCTGGCTTTTATTGTACAACCTGTGTTTTATGTCATATTTTTATGCTCACACTATTTTATTTGTATTTTATTTTGACATGTACAGCACTTTGGTCGACAGTGTCGTTTTTTTAAAGTGCTTTAGAAATAAAGTTGATTGATTGATTGAAATGCCCGTAAGTATAATAAATGTCCGATAGGCAATGGGTGCTGGAAAAGCAGTAGTCCTCTTTCCCTCACAGTAATAATATAATCATATCATGAATGGATTATTAAAAACCTTAGTGCAGTTTTTTAGTACTCAGACACGTTCAACTGGATGTCTTCCCAATATCTACTATTTTGAGCAACATTCACTGAAGTGGATACCACACATCAACAGTTTAAAGGGCACTTCAGGACAATTACAGGTGAAAAGGGTGAAACATTTTAGTGAACAGGTATCATTATGACACTTGCACAGTTGATTACCTACGTCGAGATGTTTTTTTTTTTTTTTGCATTGCAAGCTTTAAGAAGTTTAATGTTTAATATGCATATGCCTGTATTATGTCATTAAAAATGTGAAAATCTGCATTCATTTTCAGAACAGAAATCTAACATTTGTGAAAGTCAGGTTCAAAATTTGTTTCATTTTGTTCATGTATTGGAGTCTAATGTTTTCTTTTAGAGGACATTTTGGATATCTCTTTTAATCACTCACTAAATTGGAATATAATCAGTCAGAAAAAAATAAATCACTCTTTGCTATGTTTTGGGAAATAAAATATTCTCTATTTGAGCTGTGAATTATACATGAACAAACTCTTGTGTTAAAAAAAAACAGTGGAGAATGTGGCTTAGAGTACTAAGTCAAAAAATCATTTGGTAGATGTAAGTCCATTTTTTAATGTACTCCACAATTTAGGGGAAAGATCTCAGCAGATAACATCATAAAACCTGCCCAGTTTATTACTTATATATGTGTATTCGGCACTGCAGAATAGACAAAATGCAATAAAATGAATACCAAAATCTGTATTTGTTTGTTCTCACTCCATCAGTCTGATAGAAGATGATGTGGAAAAACTGACCAGTGCAAGAAAAATGTTTTTGCCTTCCAGATTTATGCTACAATTTTTCAAATCAATGCAAATCCCACTGGCAACAATTGTTGCCGCTCATTTTTCTTTTAATTTTTGTTCTCTAAACGTGTTGTTTTGGCTTTGGACAGCTCATGCAAGTTTTAAAATCAAAGAATAGGTTGTCTCCTCTAAACTACATCAATGTCATGTAACTAGTGTGAATGGTCACATGACTAGGCCTCTTTACTTCCTGCCTGCACCGATGGAAGATGTCTGCCTCAAACTTGTACAAGAAGAATTTATTGAAATACCTTAACTAACAGATATAACTGAGATATTTTGTACATACATTTTTAAAAGGGTATATAATGAGAATTTTATGCCTGCATACATCTTTTGATCATAAGAAGAGTAAACGTAAGCATGGCAACATTTGTTGCCACTAGCATAATCTATAGTCCAATACATACATAGTCAATACATAGTCCATCCAATAAACCACATTTTGTGACCTATGGAGCAACTGCAGCACACAGCATGAAACAAACTAAAGCAGACCCTGTTGATTTGTTCCTGCTGATGTATCCTCTAACTGTAAGGGTGCTCACAAGATAATGCCATACACAAAACAGCTATCAACTGCATGAAAGCATTATGTACACTCATCTTCTGGCCATGATGTTAGTGGTCAGTAAATAGTCAATCTCAGCTACTGACATAATGTAAATTTATTTTATTTTTGTAAACTATGGTCAGCTCTTATTTTGTAAGGTCAAAAACTATTTAACTGTTTTATGAGACTGTGAAATACAGTAATTGCAATGTTGTCAATTTTAGTTCTCTTCAGTCTGCATTACCATGGTATCTTTATGTATCTTATAAAGTTGTGAACACATTTATAACCATGCCTAGTTAGAATATATTGCACTTATTAGTGTTATTCTTACTTTTTAAAAAAATGTGTTAATAGGTCTGAACTGAAGAATTTGTGTAAATTTAGACTATGCAGTTTCCCACCGGCAACAATTGTTGCCGAGTGTAAAACCTACATTTTCACCAACAAAACAAACATGAAATGAAAAAAAATTATACATATTATGTGTTAGGGAGGCCTCAGGAGTAGAATACATGCACGTATTTTACAGGGAAAAATTTGGGATTAAACGGGTTAATAGCAATGAATATATTGCGACATGCACAAGGTGTGTCACTTTGTTTGCTGCTGGTTTGCATGAATTGTTGTGAATGTTGTGGGTTTTAGTTGAAATTTGTAGCCCATGCAAAAAATACTGTTACCCTGTGGTAACAGTTAACAACAATACACTTCTCTAATAAATAATATAGAATCTGAAAAACAGGGGAAAACTATTAAAAAAAAGATATTGTAGTGCTTCCAGCTTGTAGTTTTTGCTGTGAGTAATATCACTAAATATTTTCAGTTAAGAACTGTGGAAGTCATTATGAGATGTGGAAGAGCAAGAAAACGTTGAGATAAAATGCAAGGCGGAAGGGAAAAGTAAAACCCTCATATGAGTGCAAAGGAGCTGCAGCTCACACAGGAGTGGTGGTGCGTTGTCCCAGTATGTAACATTGATTTACAGATCCTGCGTGGGAGAATGAACAGAGAGAAACTTCACCTGTGACATAAAACTCCATGTCCAAAGTCTGCGAAGAAACGTGTAGATAGACGTGATCGGTTTTAGGTAATAAAGTGCTGTGGAGAGATGAAGTTAAAATTGAGTTCTTGGCCCAAAAACACCAAAAATATGATTAGAGGGGAAAAAAGGAACAGCACCTAAGGAAAAGAATGCCTTGTCAACTGTTGCTCTGCTTTAGACTGTGACAGCCAGTGCTACAGAAAACATTGCATTATGAGCAGGAAGAGTGAATTTCACCAAATATTAGAAAAAATCTCTTTCCAAATGTCCTGCAGTCAGCCAAGTAAGTGGAAGTACAAAGTGTCAACTACAACAATCCAAAGCAGATGTCAAAAGCCAGGGCTGCACAGTGCTATAGTGGTTAGCACTTTCGCCTTGCAGCAAGAAGATCCCCGGTTCAAATCCCGGCCTGGGCCTGGGATCTTTCTGCATGGAGTTTGCATGTTCTCCCTGTGCATGCGTGGGTTTTCTCTTTTACAGTCCAAAAATATGCTGAGGTTAATTGATTACTCTTGTGAATGTGAGTGTGATTGTGTGTCTGTATATGTAGCCCTGTGACAGACTGGTGACCTGTCCAGGGTGTCCCCTGCTTTCACTCGAGTCAGCTGAGATAGGCTCCAGACCCCCTGTGACCCTAGTGAGGACAAAGTGGTGTATAGAGGATGGAAGGATGTCAAAAGCCACCATGAACTACTTCAAGAAACATGTTAAAGCTTCCATAGGCCCCTCGCCGCCACATCTGTAAACATCTGTAGTCTTTAACATGCTGCGTGTGCATAGGAGCCTCAAACTTTCTGACGCAGAAATGACCTACAAGAAAGAGTGAATTAAAAATCCTAAATCTAGAATAAAAATGTATATAAAATGTGTCATGAAGTATTGGTGCCTTAACTGTTGCACATATAAACTGATCCATTTTAAAGTTTAAAAATCCCCCCCCAAAAAATTGTTAAAAATTTTTTTTTTGATATGAAACTTTTTCTGCTTGGCCTAATAATTGTATTTAAACATGAATGAAAATAGTTCATTTCACATATTTGCAAGCTTCTGAGCTGGTGATGCCCAACTCCATCCATCCATCAGTCCATCATCTATCCACTGTTCAATCCTCATTAGGGTCGCAGGAGGCTGGAGTCTATCTCAGCTGATTTAGGGTGAAGGCAGGGGACACCCTGGACAGGTCACCGGTCTATCACAGGGCTGCACATAGAGACAAACAATCACATCTACGGACAATTTAGAATTACCAATTAATCACAGTCTTTGGACTGTGGGAGAAAACTGGAGAAAAGTCACGCATGCACAAGGAGAACATGAAAACTCCATGAAGAAAGATGGATAAAAGGCATTTCTATGCATATTTAGGGATTCCTCGTCCTGGCTAGGGTCTACAAGTCAAAGGATGAATCAGCAGCCAAGCTATAGCCTGCAGAGACAGCCGGGGCTATACTTTGTGTCATAACGTCTCTGGAGATGAATCTTCATGACTCGTTTGTCTTGATTTTAAGTCAGTAAGTCAATTTGCCCCTTAACGAAAGAGGTGTCTTGTGTTCATTTATCAAAAAACTTCAAAATGTAACATTACTTTTTTGTAAAAAAAAAAATCAGTGTCACTTGAAATTATATCATGTATGTATGCTATTCCAGTGCACATTAAAAAAAAATTTTAACATGCATTTTCTTTATGAAAAACATCTTTCTTTCTTTCTTACTCTTTCTCTTGCTTTCTTTGTTGTTCTTATGTTTCTACGTTTTGAATCAAAATCATTAAAATCTAAATTCATGTGGTAATATACGCAATATCTGCTGTTCTACATGCATAGTTGAGAATGCTTTTTATCACTTCAGATGTAATTATCGGATACAACCAGATTCAGAATGACATGAAGAGGAAAGCTGATGAGCTGCAGGGTGGGTTAGCAAGAGGGAATGGAAATCACATAATATCTAAAATGGGCAGAATATAGTTGTTTGTCTAAATATTCTGTGGATCTTTATTTGTTGTATGTTTTAGAACTGGTTCTCAAACTTTTTTACCTGGTAAACTAAAGGTTGAATAAAAAAAATGAATAGTCTGCGAATCTTTATTTGATGGTGCTTGAAGATACTTGGCAATGGAAAAAAACAACAAAAAACAATAAAGAACTTGTTAAAGAAGGTGTTATCATAGGGAGTTGGTCAGAAAGTGTGTGAGAATACAAAGGTTTAGTGTTTGATGCTGGAAACCTACGTCTGCATGTTCCACCCAGCGTGTGCTCACATATAAGCACATAAACACTTTATGTTTGTACTCTTAGTGATTATATGACACTATAAAATAATAAGTCATTAAGATAAATCATGGCATAGCAATGAAAGACGTAAGCTTCTCTGCTTAGGACAATATATGACTGAAGAGGCAAATCTCAGTCTTCTTTGTCAATCTATGTCAGATGATTTAATCCTGTTTCACTGCAAATGGAGGTGTTGCGCTCTAAATATTATGAAAATGGCGACTGATGTTCAGTGTAAATCAAAGCACTAACTCATTGATGTAAGTTTGCCTTGTACTGAGGGACACGAGCACGCCAAACACACCAATGTACAGGTAAACCAAGCGCTTCTCTAAATGAGTTTTTTCCTTTAAAGTATTTATCCAGCCTATAAGTGAATAAAACAATGGATAAAATTGGTTGAAAGTTTTCAATGAAGAACTCATTAAGACCACTGGTGTGATAGATAGATAGATAGATAGATAGATAGATAGATAGATAGATAGATAGATAGATAGATAGATAGATAGATAGATAGTTATGTTAAAAGTAAAAGTAGTATGATAGATTCTGAACATTTACAGAATCTAGCAGTGAATCACAGTGTTATAATCCGAGTTATAGCTGATGAAAGTGTTGATAAATAAAATCCTTTTTTACTGGACTATAAATAGAACACTTTTGAGGATATGCAAGTTGAAGATTAAAAATGCATCACAGATCAGCAAACATGCTGTCATAAACTTTTTTTATATAAGCAAGAGTTCAAGGGCACTTTCTGGAAATGTCATTGTTTTGTCCTTCATTTTTTATATACTCCCAGTCTTCTTATGACATAAAACTAATGTTAGCCAGTGTAAACATTTCCAAAAATTGTCTTATCTTCATTTCCTTCTTTTACAGTGTGAGAGGTGAACGCACCAGATTAGATAGCCATCTGGAATCAGATCGTTTACGATAACGGTCATTACACAACACAAACCCTCACACACTCATTTACACACAAGGAGCAAAAAGATACTTAAACTTTGCTGCGACCTGAATGAAGGACAAGCCACAGGGAGACAAAACGATAAAAGCTGATGGGACAGATAAAGACTGATAAGCCTTCCTCTGAAGAACTACTTTCAGTGTCTCATGTCACCTTCCTTACACTGTAGAACTGAACAACACACACTGAAAGAATGATCCACTGCACACACCTTTACATTTTTTGACTAATCATTCCAAAGGATATATATATACAGTGCCTTGCAAAAGTATTTGGCCCCCTTGAACTTTTCAACCTTTCGGCACATTTCAGGCTTCAAATATAAAGATATAAAATTTTAATTTTTTGTCAAGAATCAACAACAATTGGGACACAATCGTGAAGTGGAATGAAATTTATTGGATATTTTATACTTTTTTAACAAATAAAAAACTGAAAAGTGGGGTGTGCAATATTATTCAGCCCCTTTACTTTCAGTGCAGCAAACTCACTCCAGAAGTTCAGTGAGGATCTCTGAATGATCCAATGTTGTCCTAAATGACTGATGATGATAAATAGAATCCACCTGTGTGTGATCAAGTCTCCGTATAAATGCACCTGCTCTGTGATAGTCTCAGGGTTCTGTTTAAAGTGCAGAGAGCATCATGAAGACCAAGGAACACACCAGGCAGGTCCGAGATACTGTTGTGGAGAAGTTTAAAGCCGGATTGGGATACAAAAAGATTTCCCAAGCTTTAAACATCTCAAGGAGCACTGTGCAAGCAATCATATTGAAATGGAAGGAGTATCAGACCACTGCAAATCTACCAAGACCCGGCCGTCCCTCTAAACTTTCACCTCGAACAAGGAGAAGACTGATCAGAGATGCAGCCAAGAGGCCCATGATCACTCTGGATGAACTGCAGAGATCTACAGCTGAGGTGGGAGAGTCTGTCCATAGGACAACAATCAGTCGTACACTGCACAAATCTGGCCTTTATGGAAGAGTGGCAAGAAGAAAGCCATTTGTCAAAGATATCCATAAAAAGTCTCGTTTAAAGTTTGCCACAAGCCACCTGGGAGACACACCAAACATGTGGAAGAAGGTGCTCTGGTCAGATGAAACCAAAATCGAACTTTTTGGCCACAATGCAAAACGATATGTTTGGCGTAAAAGCAACACAGCTCATCACCCTGAACACACCATCCCCACTGTCAAACATGGTGGTGGCAGCCTCATGGTTTGGGCCTGCTTTTCTTCAGCAGGGACAGGGAAGATGGTTAAAATTAATGGGAAGATGAATGGAGCCAAATACAGGACCATTCTGGAAGAAAACCTGTTGGAGTCTGCAAAAGACCTGAGACTGGGACGGAGATTTATCTTCCAACAGGACAATGATCCAAAACATAAAGCCAAATCTACAATGGAATGGTTCACAAATAAACGTATCCAGGTGTTAGAATGGTCAAGTCAAAGTCCAGACCTGAATCCAATCGAGAATCTGTGGGCAGAGCTGAAGACTGCTGTTCACAAACGCTCTCCATCCAACCTCACTGAGCTCCAGCTGTTTTGCAAGGAAGAATGGGCAAGAATTTCAGTCTCTCGATGTGCAAAACTGATAGAGACATACCCCAAGCGACTTGCAGCTGTAATTGCAGCAAAAGGTGGTGCTACAAAGTATTAATGCAAGGGGGCTGAATAATATTGCACGCGCCACTTTTCAGTTTTTTATTTTTTAAAAAGTTGAAAATATCCAATAAATTTCGTTCCACTTCACGATTGTGTCCCACTTGTTGATTCTTGACAAAAAAATTTAAATTTTATATCTTTATGTTTGAAGCCTGAAATGTGGCGAAAGGTTGAAAAGTTCAAGGGGGCCGAATACTTTCACAAGGCACTGTATATATCCATATATATACACTGCTCAAAAAAATTAAAGGAACACTTTGAAAATACATCATATTTCAATACGGGGAAAAAACAAACTGGATATTAGCATTGATATAGACTGGATAATGTGTTAGGAATGAAAAGTGCCACATTGTTTGATGGGAATGAAAATTATCAACCCCCCAGGAGGGCTAAATTCAAGACACCCCAAAATCAAAGTGAAAAACTGATGTGGCAGGCTAGTCAATCTTGCTGAAATTCCTTGGCAGCAACTCAAAATGGTATTGAGTAGTTTGTATGGCCTCCATGTGCTTGTATGCATGACTGACCATGCTGGGACAAGCTCTGAATGCGACGACAGATGGTGTCCTGGGGTATCTCCTCCCAGATCTGAACCAGAGCATCACTGAGCTCCTGGACAGACTGAGGAGCAACCTAAGGGTGTCAGATGGAACAAAACATAATGTTCCAAAGGTGTTCTATTGGATTCAGGTCAGGTGAGCATGGGGGCCAGCTAATGGCATCAGTTCCTTCATCCACCAGGAACTGCATGAGTTCTCTTACCACATAAGACTGGGCATTGTCCTGCACCAGAAGGAATCCAGGACCACTGCACCAATGTAGGGTCTGACAATGGGTCAAAGGATTTCATCCTGATACCTAAAGGCAGTCAGAGCGCCATTGTCCAGCCAGTAGAGGTCTGTGCGTCCCTCCATGGATATGCCTCCCCACACCATCACTGACCCACCACCAAACCGGTAATGCTGAACAATGTTACAGGCAGCAAAACGTTCTCCACAGCTTCTCCAGACCTTTTCATGTCTGTCACATGCGCTCAGGGTGAACCTGCTCTCATCTGTGAAAAGCACAGGGCACCAGTGGTGGACTTGCAAATTCCTGTGTTCTATGGCAAATGCCTTGCCTGGGGACCAGACAGCCTTTATATTGTGTATTACAAATACACATAAAGTCAGTCTGGAACTGCTCCATTGAACCAAATCTAGCCCAGAGGCGGGACTACCGATCACAGCTTGAATTGGAGAGAGCCAATCAGCGTAACACATGTGTGACGCAATCACTAAGCGACCTAACAATTGCCTTTCCGCCATGATGTTTTGTAGTTTTAACAGCTTCCTTCGCCATACAGGGGTCCTGAGGAAAATCTAAGCTCTCCCTTTCAACAGTGGAGGGCAGCATTACGCATTCTATCTTACAGCCTGCCGGAATTAAAAATACATCCTTTTTAAAAAGAAAAGCTTTAAGAGCTGCTTCTTGTTGAGGTTTTAAGGACAAATTCAGCCTGTGCAAAACAGAGGAAAGCGCAGGAGAGAAACCTCGCTCTGTTGCGGTCGCCAACTCGGCCCTGAAGATGACGCATCGTTAACTCCCGCCTCTGGTGCTCTGATTGGTTCGGTCTGATCTGCTCGGAGCTTGAAAACCTGTCAAAATGTGTCAATGGAGGAGGGCTAGACCGTATTCCCGTATATCCCTTATAACGGGAATACAGTCTAACTAAGCAAGGCTAGCAAATGCCAGCCGAGCTCCATGGTGCCAGTCAGCGAGCACAGCGGGCACTAGAGGACGCTGGGCCCTCAGACCACTCTCATTACATCTCTTTCTGATTGTTTGGTCAGAGACATTCACACCAGTCGTCTGCTGGAGGTCATTTTGTAGAGCTATTGCAGTGCTCATCCTGTTCCTCCTTGCACAAAGGAGCAGATACCTGTCCTGCTGATCGGTTGAGGACCTTCTACAGTCCTGTCCAGCTCTCCCAGACTAACTGCCTGTCTCCTGGAATCTTTTCCATGCGCTTGAGAATGTGCTGGGAGACACAGCAAACCTTCTGGCAATGGCACACATTGATGTGCCATCCTGGAGGAGTTGGACTGTCTGTGGAACCTCTGTAGGGTCCAGATATTGCCTCATGCTAGCAGAAGAGACTCTGACCCTAGCCAAATGCAAAACTAGTGAAAACCAGTCAGAAAACACTAGGAAGGAAAAAATGTCAGTGGCCTTCACTTGTAAACTCATTCTTGTTTTGGGGGTTGTCACATTGTTACCCCTCTAGTGCACCCGTTGTTGATTTCATGAACACCAAAGCAGCTGAAACTGACTAAAAACCTCCTCTGTTACTTAATTGACCAGGGTCCTCATTTATAAAGCTTGCGTACGCACAAAACAGGGCTACTTTCTACGCAAAGGTTGTGATTTATAAAAACAAACTTGGTGTGAGAATATGTGCACCGGTGCGCCAACCTTGATTATTGATGCTTGCGTACGCACAAAACAGGGCTAGAAAGTGGCGTAAATCACAACCTTTGCGTAGAAAGTGGCGTATGCTGTGTACGTTGTGATTTCTAAAAACAAACTTGGCGTGAGAATGTGCGCACCGGTGCGCTAACTTTGATGCTTGCTTAAGCACATTTTGGAGACAGAGGGAACTGAAGTGCCGGAGGGTGAAGTGGTGAATTGAAGCCGGATTGATCTCAAACCTTTATTGTTATCACAAATTAGACTTGTAGAACCGGATAATCATAAACCCTCATTGTTGTAGATGTTCATATAGTGCGCCATTCGGCCTATGACTGTATTTGCAGAACTATGTTCATATATCAAACTTCCATCTTCAAATGATATAGAGCGGTGAGTGGCACTGATTGATTACTAATTTGGAAAAGACATGTGACAATCAGTCCAATCACTGATCAAGCGGATAAATAGCTGGTGACAGCCGTGCGTAATGTGGCACAATGGATGCGCTGGCATTGCTGGAAGATCACGTTAAGAATGGAGAGAGATTTTAGGGATAACGGGGATTTCCTGGACGATGACTGGCTAATAAGCCAATTCAGATTCCCTAGAGCAGTACTCTTGGACCTATGTGCTGAACTGGGCCGTCTTAGAACGACTCACCCGCCGAAACCACGCCATCCCGGTACAGACACAGGAGCTGACGACTCGGGGGGTTCTGGCGACACCGGCTCCTTCCAGCGTTAAGTGGCCGACAGGTATGTTTTTTATATGAAGAATATATGAGGTTACATTTGTTGTCTAAATCCCCTTTGGGTCTGATATACAGTTACATGATGTCCTTTAGGTCTGGGATATCACAACCATCCCTCAGCGCAATAATGCCAGCTGTTTTGGATGACATTATAAACATGACCAGTCAATACATCAGGTTTCCTTACACTGTGGGTGAACAGGCCAACATTAAACGGCAATTTGCAGCAATGTCCGGTTTCCCAAATGTAATCGGCGTAACTGACTGCACACGTGTTGCTGTAAGGGCTCCGAGTGAAGATGAATTTGTCTATGTGAACCGAAAAAATGTACATTCAATCAGTGTACAAATTATTTGTACATCGGACATAATCATAACAAATTTAGTGGCAGGGTGACCTGGGTCAACACATGATTCATTCATCCTGACGCACAGCAGTGAAAAGACTGCAGGCCGGCGCTGCGTAAAATACCGTGGATCCAGCAGCTTATTTATATACAGCTACATTCATGAGTTACTTTGCATTGACCATTCATAGTAAAATGTGGGTGTGTTGTGGGCGGAATGTGAGGTGGATCCACCTGTGCAATTTCCAGCTGGTGTGTGATTTATCAAGAAATTGCGTGCAGCTGTGCTTATGTACAATTTTATAAATCAGGGGCGAAGGGCATACGCCCATTTCAGATTTTCAGCGTACGCAAACTTTTAGTATGGATCCTACGCAATGTTTTATAAATGAGGCCCCAGATCAGTATTCCACATGTTTGACTGACTTGATGCAGTACTTAGATTAAAAAGTGTTCCTTTAATTTTTTGAGCAGTGTATATGTATATATATATATATATATATATATATATATCCATCCATCCATCCATTCTCTATATACCGCTCTATCCTACTAGGGTCGCAGGGGGTGCTGGAGTCTATCTCAGCTGACTCGGGCAAAGGCAGGGGACACCCTGGACAGGTCGCCAGTCTGTCACAGGGCTACATACATAGACGAACAATCACACTCACATTCACACCTACGGGCAATTTAGAGTAGTCAATTAACCTCAGCATGTTTTTGGACTGTGGGAGGAAGCCGGAGTGCCCGGAGGAAACCCACGCATGCACAGGTAGAACAAGGCGAAAGTGCTAACCACTATGCCGCTGAGCAGCCCTATATATATATATATATATATACATATATATATATATATATATATATAAAATAATGTAGCCGCAATGGGAGACAAGCCAGTGTCTTATTGTGCCGGTCCCAAGCCCAGATAAATACAGAGGGTTGTGTCAGGAAGGACATCCGACGTAAAACTTTGGCCAAATCAATCATGCGAATCAAATGTATGACTTCCATACCGGATCGGTCGAGGCCCAGGTTAACAACGACCGCATCGGTGCTGTCGACCTACAGGGTGCCGGTGGAAAATGGACTACTGTTGGTCGAAGAAGGAGGGGAGGAAGGTGTGTTCGTAGGAAGAGAGAGAAGAGGAACACCAAGAGTCTAGGACTGAGAGTAGGGACTTTGAATGTTGGAACTATGACAGGAAAAGGTAGCGAGCTGGTTGACATGATGCAGAGGAGGAAGGTGGACATACTGTGTGTTCAGGAGACCAGGTGGAAAGGTAGTAAAGCTAGAAGTTTAGGAGCAGGGTTCAAGTTGTTCTATCATGGTGTAGATAGGAAGAGAAATGGAGTAGGAGTTATCTTGAAGGAGGAGTTTGTTAGGAATGTCCTGGAGGTAAAAAGAGTGTCAGATCGAGTGATGAGCCTGAAGCTCGAAATCAAAGGTGTGATGTTCAATGTTGTTAGTGGGTATGCTCCACAGGTAGGATGTGAGCTGGAGGAGAAGCAGAAATTCTGGTTGGACCTTGATGAATTGATGCAGAGTATCCCTAGAAGTGAGAGAGTTGTCATTGGTGCAGACTTCAATGGACATGTTGGTGCAGGAAACAGAGATGATGAGGAGGTCATGGGCAGGTTTGGTATCCAGGAGAGGAACGCAGAAGGACAGATGGTGGTTGACATTGTAAAAAGGATGGGAATGGCTGTAGTGAACACTTTCTTCCAGAAGAGGCAGGAGCATAGGGTGACCTATAAGAGTGGAAGTAGGAGCACACAGGTAGACTACATCTTGTGTAGATGGTGTAATCTGAAGGAGATCAGTGACTGCAAAGTAGTGGTAGATGAGAGTGTAGCCAGACAGCATAGGATGGTGGTGTGTAGGATGACCTTGGTGATGAAGACAATGAAGAGGGCAAAGGCAGAGCAGAAGACAAATGGTGGAAGCTGAAAAAGGAAGAGTGTTGTATGACTTTCAGGAAAGAGTTGAGACAGGCTTTGGATGGTCAGGAGGTGATTCCAGATGACTGGACAACTACAGCAATTGTGATCAGGGACACAGGTCGGAGAGTACTTGGTGTGTCATCTGGAAGGAAAGGAGATAAGGAGACTTGGTGGTGGAATGAGGAGGTGCAGGAGTGGATCCAGAGAAAGAGGTTAGCTAAGAAGAAGTGGGACACTGAGAGGACTGAAGAGAGTCGACAGGAGTACAGGGGGATGCAGCGTAAGGTGAAAGTAGAGGTGGCAAAGGCCAAACAAGGGGCTTACAATGACTTGTATTCTAGGTTGGACAGTAAGGAGGGAGAGACTAATCTTTACAGGTTGGCAAGGCAGAGAGACAGAGATGGGAAGGATGTGCAGCAGGTTAGGGTGATAAAGGATAAGGATGGAAGTGTGCTGACAGGTGCCAATAGTGTGATGGGAAGATGGAAAGAGTACTTTGAAGAGTTGATGAATGAGGAAAATGAGAGAGAATGAAGAGTAGAAGAGGTGACTGTTGTGGACCAGGAAGTAGCAAAGATTAGTAAGGATGAAGTGAGGAGGGCATTGAAGAGGATGAAGAGTGGAAAGGCACTTGGTCCTGATGGTATACCTGTGGAGGTATGGAAGTGTCTCGGAGTGGTAGCAGTAGATTTTTTGACTGGGTTGTTCAACAGGATCTTCGATAGTGAGCAGATGCCCGAGGAATGGAGGAGAAGTGTGCTGGTGCCCATCTTTAAGAACAAGGGAGATGTGCAGAGTTGTGGCAACTACAGAGGAATAAAGCTGATGAGCCACACGATGAAGCTATGGGAAAGAGCAGTTGAAGCGAGACTAAGGGCAGAGGTGAACATCTGTGAGCAGCAGTATGGTTTCATGCCAAGAAAGAGTACAACAGATGCAATATTTGCTTTGAGGATGTTAATAGAGAAGTACAGAGAAGGTCAGAAGGAGCTGCATTGTGTCTTTGTAGATCTGGAGAAAGCTTATGACAGGGTGCCCAGAGAGGAACTGTGGTTTTGTATGAAGAAGTCTGGAGTGGCAGAGAAGTATGTTAGAGTGGTGCAGGACATCTATGAGGACCGTAAGACAGTGGTGAGGTGTGCTGTAGGAGTAACAGAGGAGTTCAAGGTGGAGGTGGGACTGCATCAGGGATCAGCTCTGAGCCCCTTCTTGTTTGCTATGGTAATGGACAGGATGACAGATGAGGTTAGACAGATGACATTGTGATCTGTAGTGAGAGCAGGGAACAGGTGGAGGAGAAGCTGGAGGCGTGGAGGTTTGCCCTGGAAAGGAGAGGAATGAAGGTTAGCTGCAGCAAGACGGAGTATCTGTGTCTGAATGAGAGGGACCCAAGTGGAAGAGTGAGGTTACAGGGAGAAGAGATCAAGAAGGTGGAGGATTTTAAGTACTTAGGGTCAACAGTCCAGAGTAATGCAGAGTGTGGGAGAGGTGAAGAAGCGTGTACAGGCAGGCTGGAATGGCTGGAGAAAAGCCGAAAGGAAAAGAAGAAGGAGTTTGGTGTCATTTTGTTTTTCTTACCAAATTTGGTTGTGAAAGTACTGCATTTTTTTGTTATTTTCTTCTAATATTATGTTTTGGGAACAAAGTTGTTCCAATTGTTGGAATTTATTGATAATATTATATCCCTTGTTGATTTGTTGACTAATTAAACTGGTGCTGTCAAAAAATATTAGTTATGTTCTGTAATAGACATCAAAACAGACATAGTAAGTCATGCTGTGTCCAAACTTATGGCCATGGCTGTAGATGGTTTGGTAAATCGAAAGCTTTGCTTTACGGCTCAGCTCCCTCTTCACCACGACGGTTCGGTACAACGCCCGCATTACTGCTGTCGCCGCACCAATCCGCCTGTCCATCTCTCACTCCATTTTCCCATCACTCGTGAACAAGATCCCGAGATACTTGAACTCCTTCGCTTGATGAAGAAACTCCCCCCCAACCTGGAGGGAGCAATCCACTGGTTTCCGGCAGAGAACCATGGCCTCGGACTTGGAGGTGCTGATCCGCATCCCTGCCACTTCACACTCGGCTGCAAACCGCTCCAGTGTTTTGCTCCAGCAAAAAAGCAGAGATCCTATCCTGAGGCCCCCAAACCGAAAACCCTTCCCACCACGGCTGTGCCTTGAAATCCTGTCGATGAAAACCACAAACAGGATTGGAGACAAGGGGCAGCCCTGGCGAAGTCCAACACCCACTGGAAACGTGTCTGACTTAGTGCCGAGTATGTGGACACAGCTATCACTTTGGTCGTACAGGGACCGAATGGCCCGTAGCAACAAGCCCGGGACCCCATACTCCCGCAATGCCCCCCACAAAGCCCCTGGGGGGACACGGTCATTGGCTTTCTCCAGATCCACAAAACACATGTAGACACCCAGGTCATACTCCCATGACCCCCTCAGCAGCTCCGCAAGGGTAAAGAGCTGGTCCGCTGTTCCACGACCGGGATGGAATCCGCATTGCTCCTCCTGAATCCGAGGTTCAACTATCGGTCGGAGCCTCCCTTCCAGCACTCTAGAGTAAACTTTCCTCCCACACCTGAGTTTAGCTTCCACAACTGCCGCAGCTGCCGCCCTTTTGGCCAACCGGTACCTGTCAGCTGCTTCGGGAGACCCCCGAGCCAACCAGGCTCGAAAAGCCTTCTTCTTCAGCCTGACGGCCTCCCTCTTTGGATTGCCGCCGTGACAGGCACCAGTGACCTTCAGACCACAGCTTCTAGCAGCCACTTCTGCAATGGAGGCTTTAAACATGGACCACTCAGAAGCCATGTCCCCAACCTCCCCCAGGATGCAGGAAAAACTCTTCCGGAGGTGGAAGTTAAAAACCCTACGGACAGGGTCCTCCACCCGACGTTCCCAGTTCACCCGCACTACACGTTTGGGTTTGACAAGTCTGTCCGGCAGTCTTCCCCGCCATCGGATCCAACTCACCACCAGGTGGTGATCAGTTGACAGCTCTGCACCTCTCTTCACCCGAGTGTCCAAAACACATGGCCACAGGTCTGACGATGCGACGATAAAGTCGATCATCGACCTTTGGCCTAAGGAGCTCTGGTACCAAGTACACTTATGAGCAACCTCATGTTCGAACATGGTGTTTGTTATGGACAATCTATGACTAGCACAGAAGTCCAATAACAAAACACCACTCTGGTTCAGATCGGGCAAGCCGTTCCTCCCAATCACCCCCTTCCAGGTTTCTCCATCGTTGCCCATGTGAGCATTGAAGTCTCCCAGGAGAACTACCGGGCGGTACCCCTTCCAGGACACCACCCAGAGACTCCAAGAAGGCCGAATAATCTGAGCTGCTGTTCGGCGTATAAGCACAGACAACAGTCAGAGTTTTCCCCTCTGCAACACGGAGTCGCAGAGAGGCGATCCTCTCGTTCTCCGGGGAGAACTCCAACAAAGCAGCGCTCAGTCGGGGGCTTGTGAGTATCCCCACACCCGCCCGGCACCTCTCACTCTGGACAAGTCTGGAGTAGGACAGAGTCCAACCCCTCTCCAGGATTCTGGTTCCAGAACCCTTGCTGTGCGTGGAGGTGAGCCCAACTATATCTAGCCGGTATCGCTCCACCTCCCGCACCAGCTCAGGTTCTTTCCCCGCCAGTGAGGTGACGTTCCACGTCCCCAGAACTAGTCTACGCCACCAGGAGGCGGCACGCCCAGGCGCCCGCTCCTGCCTACTGCCCGGTGGACATCGCACCCGACCCCGACTTCCTGCCCTGTAGGTAGTGGGCCTACTGGGCGGTAGCCCAGTGTTTCTTCTTTGGGCTGTGCCCGACTGAGTCCCACGGGACCCCAAGGCTCGGCCACCAGACACTCTTCTACGAGCTCCCCCCCCAGGTCTGGCAGCAGGGGAAGGCCCCGGGCTCCCTAACCCGGGCGAGGTAGCGGCTTCACCATTTTGTGCTGTCATCGGGGTTTTCTGAATCGCTCTTAGTCTGGTCTCTCACCCAGGACCAGTTTGCCTTGGGAGACCCTACCAGGGGCTTATGCCCCCAACAACATAGCTCCCAGGATCACCGAGACACTCAAACCCCTCCACCGCGATAAGGTGGCGATTCAACGGGGGGGAGATGGCCCGGTGTTTCTTCTTTCTCATGGAGATCCTTTAGCTACTTCACAATGCTACACAAGTTCTATTTAGTGATTTTTAGATTCAACAATCCTGGCAGGTGTCTGGTGAAACTGAACCCAGTTGCCAAATTAATTTGGTAGATTGGTAGCTAAGGGGGCAATTACTTTTTTTGTGTTATGGCAGTCCTGAGTCATCAATGGCTCGTACACTTCTGAATTTTCCATGATGGATCACTGAAACATATTCACCTTTTCCACTTACAACAAACACAGGTTTTAGTTCGTTCATAGATTTATTTTAGGTCTTCTGGAAATATGCCCAAATCTGCGAAGTCACAACTATGCAAGCAGCAATTTGATATATCTGTGGATAGCTGTGTTCATCAAATTTTCTCAGTTGGCATGACCTCAGCTTCTCATGAGTGATTTTGATTGACAACAGATGCTGACTCCCCTCAGCCTATTTAAATAGGGCCCTTTTGATACATTCATTACTCTCAGATGCAAACACTTCTATTGTATGGCTAAGGAGACAAAGAAGAGGCCTTCTGGAGAAAATTTCTGTGGTCAGAAACAAAAAGTATGTCTATTTGGCCAAAATGAAAAACAGTGTTTGTCTGAAATCCAACAAATTTATTTAAACTGATCCAATTCTGTCGAGAGAAATGGTCAAAGACACATCCACAAGTCCGTGGAAGGCCACCAAATATACCTAATTGAGATGAAAATGGGCAACGGACATTTAACCAAACATTAGCATGGCTGTATGTAGATTTTTGACTGAGCAGACTATGGCACATTTCCAATATATGTGTAATAAATCTATGAAAGAACCAAAATGCATGTTTATTCTTTGTGGCAAATATGCATGTCTTTTGATTAATTCAATTCAATTCAATTCAATTTTATTTATATAGCTTTATAGATTACTCCATCACGGAAAATCAGAACTCAAAGCTGCCATGATACACATGGTCTTTACAAGTGTACACAAGCTTTTCTTCACAACTACATGACCTTGTATCTCCAAAAATGCAAAAACCCATTGATCATTTGCCTTTTCACATTTGTTGTGTGTGTGTTTCAACCAGCTGGTATGTACTAACAGAAAAAAAGCCTAAATTATTGGCACCCAAATAGTTAGTGAATGTTGAGGCCTTCTCTTTACAGCCATCACTGTAAAGCCATGAAGGACTGCAAGTATCTGTTCAGTCTGCAGTCACACTGGGAGGATGCTGCAGAACATCAAGCCACAATTTCTTATTACAAAATATGTTTATGTAACCCTAACCTTGATTAACCACAGAAACCTGTGTATTTACTTTGTAGACACATTCGACTTGTAATGAATTATCCCAGTTTCGACTGTATATCATCATGCTTGCCGTATATTGACACTGTTAACAGTCAACTACACATTAGTGCTGCTCTCAAACTGGTGTATGAATGTGTGTGAATGTTGGAGGTGGTCGGAGGGGCCGAAGGCGCGGATTGGCAGCCACACTTCCGTCAGTCTGCCCCAGGGCAGCTGTGGCTATAAATGTAGCTTACCACCACCAGAGTGAGAATGTGTGAGCGAATGAATAATGTATCCATTGTGAAGTGCTTTGAGTGCCCAGAAAAGCACTATGAAAATCTAATCCATTATTATTATTATTATTATTATTAATTTTATTATTGATAATAATAATAATAGTCACACAATGAAACTTGTCCGTCCAACAATAACGCCTTAGAATGTCTGTTATTGCCTGTTGTCACTGTCCAAACCACTGGGGAACCAACGTAACAGCTGCATGCGTCATCTTTTTTTTTAATGAGTGATCAAAGTGCCACAAAGCTATTTAAATTCCAGTTCAAGTAGTCACAAGGGTGAAATCATGTTTAGATTGTATTGTATAGTGTGTCGAAGAGTGTTATTTAATTTGTGGATCATTACTTATATCACCTTTATGTTACAATATGAAGATTAAGCAAATGACTGTTTTTCCCACATTGTCAGGATTATCATTGTACTACAGTATGTAAACAGCCAAATCTAACTAAGTGGAACCTTAATATTTTATAAAATTATTTATTATACACTTGATATTTCATTGTGATGGTACAGTTCAACAGATGATATTGCAGTGCTAAACAAATCATGTTGAGGACCTGCTAACTGTAGGATCTTCAGCATCCAAAACATGCACCTGAAAGAGAGACATCATTTTCTTTTGTCAGTCAATCCATTTAAAACTCTAATACTTTCTACTTTAAGTGGAGAATATCAGGGGAGTCCTGTGTTTAAAGGTAATCAAAGCCATTGTCATGATTTTTCAGCCTCTTTTCTAAGCCTCTGCGCTGTAGGGTTTTATGAAAATATGTGTATTTATTTTGATTTTTTGAGTGCCCAAGTCGACACCTCATGTGGAAGATCAGACTTGAAGGTTTTGGTGTTTCTGTAAATTTAAACTAACACTTCTGTTGTTCTGATTAATTTCAAGGCAACCCCTGTAAATGAATCTTATTCTACACTGTTAATGAAATGGTAGGCCAAACAGATGTTGAACAGCAGTTGACACAGTTAGTAATGCAGGAACACATGACTGAATGTTGTACGTCGCTTTGGACAAAAGCGTCTGCTAAATGAAATTGTAGAATTGTAGAATTGCAGAATGTAAAATCCAAGGAACAAGTGATGTAAAGGCAGAAAGCTGTGGCCTGTGGATAGTCTGAAATGATCAGTTGTGCAGCCTCAGGACACCTCTTTATAAATTCTGAAGGACCTAAGTAGACACTCATTTGGTTGAAGACTATTTAATTTAAAAAAAAAAAAAAAAGCTGCAACCCTGGCTACATAAAAGGATTTTTCATTTTCAGCATTTTAACATTATTTTTTGCAGAAGACTGTATGTTTGAATAGCCTCTCCTCTCTGAATGATTCAAAGAGGACAGCACCTCACATTACTTGCTTCCACTTCCAATTTGATGTTTTCTTATATTCAAATGTTAGTTTGAATAGAAGTCAAAGAATCTTTTTGAAAGACAAATGGAAAGTATTAGTTATCAGTTCCTACATTTGTTGAATGACAAATTGTATGTCAAAAAGGCAGGCTGTGTTTAACTGCATTGGTAACCAATAAAACAAACTGCAGCTGCAGCAAGTTAAGTCCAGTCTATTATTGAACCTGACAGAACATTGCTGTGCTAGTGTCTTTTTCTTATTCGTGTATTTAAATCTTGAGAAACATCTTTATCTTAAATATGCAGCTACACATTAACATCAGACACTTTTTGAAGTAAAATAAAACTGTTCGGTTCATGTTAGCTGGTTGTCCTTTAACTTTCCATTTATACATTAGCCATTCCAGACAGGCATACATGTGAGTTTCCTGGACCCACTACAGTAAGAACATTCCAGTTTGTTTTGTTTGTTTGTTTATTCTGGTAGAACAGGAGTTTATGGCAAAAAACTAAAAAGAAAGATTTATTCATGAGAAAAGCTACAGACCTGAGTATTGGATTATTTCTTTTTACTAACAGACTACGAAATGTTGTACTTATTTGTAGCTCTTGTTTTTCTTATTGACTTTGGTGTCTAAAACCAAAACACAATGAGACTCTGCTGTTAAACGTTACAAATAACCTAAATAAAAGCATATTTTAAAATCAACTTTTTTTATTGTTTCCACTACTGGTATGTGCAGCGCATTTATCATAAAGTATCTGTATAACTTACTCACTCCCTCTTTTAATGTTTTACATAAACACAGCTGCGCACTGATTGATCCGTCCATGTTCTGAAGACAGTCACTGCCTTGGGTAATTTATGACTATCTCTCCAACAATTCCTACTTTTCTGTGACCATGTGTCAAATGTTTTGTTGCCTTACAATATCAGAGTGCACTTAAAAATCAATCTTTTTAATTTAATACAGATCAGTTGTAGAAACCTGCTTCCACTTTGACATAAAGGATATTTTTTAGAGTAAAAAGAAATCCTTAGCACAGGCATAGTGGGATTCACAGGGGTTAAACACGAAATAAAAAGAGGCCAACAGGGATAATTTTTGTAGGGATTGTGCAAGCAATATGTATACATGGAGTCCCCTGCCTTTGAAAGCATCTTCCCTCCCTGTGGGGGTGTGGGATGATGTTGTTGTTGCATAGTGTAGCATGTCCAATAAAGTTTTAAGAGCTAAAAGGCCATAAATGTTGGAGCCATGGTGCAATCGCATTTCATATTTCAGGATGATTCTCTTTTTATATGCACGCATGTCTGAACACTGACCCCATAAAATGTTAAGTATTGGTTAATTTTTTATTTTTTCTTCACCTGGTATTCCCTCCCAAATTTATTTATATGTGACAGTGGGGGCATAAAGAGCAGTGAGCTGGACTTCCCCTCATTGTCACCTTCATCCTCTTGGATAGCAGAAAGGGAGAAACTGGAGTAGTCTTGTGGAATCTATTGCAAACTCTGTGGACACTCTTCCAACCCGTGAGCCACTAATTTCTCAATACCATTGTCCACAATGTCTATGTTGAAGGCAATCAACATGGTACCTCCTGGCTGTGATGCTCATGCCACAGTCTGCTCAGGCAATGATTGCCTCGTTCCTCCGAGTAACTTCAATGCAATACTGAGCCAAGTGTTGTCTGTAGTGCTCACTGTGATGCTTGCTATGGTCATGTTCTCCATGGGTTGCAATGTGGACGCCGAAAAGCTGTGGGGTCACATCAAGAGACCCTGGGGCATTGTCATTGGTTTCCTCTGTCAGTTTGGCATTATGCCCTTCACAGCATTTGCCTTGTCACTTGCCTTTGGAGTGTTGCCTGTGCAGGCTGTCGTCATCATCATTATGGGCTGCTGTCCTGGAGGCACTGGTTCTAACATTATCTGCTACTGGCTCGATGGAGACATGGACCTCAGGTAAGAAACTGGACTGGCTCACTCTTGTTTTGATAACTGAAATCTCTCAAGCAATTTCAAAAATCTGCACACCTGACACACTGCATGCTTTTCCTTTTATTGATGATCTACTCTGACAGGAGAAAACAAGTCCTGATGCCAGAACAATAGAATTTGCAGAACAGCTTTACAACACAAGCTGTTGTACAACACAAAAACACACACTTTTCTGTAAATAGGCATTTCTCTTATTGTGTGTGAGTGGAAAGTAGACCCAAAATGTGATATCTAGGTTTTAATTTACGTATATTCAAACATTATGCACTACCAAGACTAATTTCTGCATTTCATAATTATTAATCACATTTGACTCCTGCATGTTTCAGAATGAAGATATTTGTGTCCCATCTCAGCAGCTCATATGAAATATTTGTTAAATGGCTTCCTATAAGTATAAATATGTGAGTTCACTGGGGAGAACATCATTCTCAAGATTTGCATGGGCCCCCTTTTTTTTTGTCTTCATGAGTGCTTGAAACCAGGAACCCATAAACAAAATCTCCCATGGGATACAGTAGACTTAACACATACCACTTCTTTATTTCATTTCTGTTCTAGAGGACATTTAATGCTTGAAAAAAATGATTTGAGAGGATTGTTTGACTGACACACTGTCCACATTCTCTGGTCCTCAGTATCAGTATGACAGCCTGTTCCTCTATCCTGGCCTTGGGGATGATGCCTCTGTGCCTGCTCATTTACACCACTACCTGGACTTCCAGTGACACCATCCAGATTCCTTATGACAGTATTGGTAAGTAAAGATCTCACAAGGGATGAGAAAATTCATTTCAGACAAACAGTCTCAGGGAGTTTCATTATCATGTTTGTATGTATGGTGGATATCTTTCACTGCATGTGCCTCTTGGGAACACCTATTATAAAATTGTGGTCGTTTAGTGAATTGTTTTTTTTTATATCCTCCAGTGTTATATTATATTGTAAAATCATTTTGTATATTTGTCCAAAAAGCATTACACTGAGTCATTAGAATGCTTAAATGGAATCTTTGTACCTCTAGGTATCACACTAGCGGCTCTTCTCATCCCAATTGCTTTTGGAATGTTAGTGAAGCGCAGGTGGCCTGTCTTCGCAAAAAAAGTCCTCAAGGTAGGAATCCTCTAAGCTTTTTTTCAGAATCCTATGAAGAGAGCTGCTGTGACATTTACACTTTGCATGACTTAACCAGAGGAAACTCCTGGCATGTGTTTAGTAAAAGTCTCTGCTGTGCACAGGTGGGCTCCATCGTTGGCTTTCTTCTCATTATCGCCATAGCTGTGGTTGGAGGAGTCCTCTACCAGTCCTCCTGGAACATCGCTCCCTCCTTATGGATAATTGGTGTCATCTACCCCTTTATTGGGTTTAGCCTGGGGTTTATCATGGCCCGCTTTGTGGGACAACCCTGGTATAGGTAGGATGACAGCATTGTAGTTTTGCTTGCATATCGTCATGCACACCAAAGAAAAAACTGCATTTCCTCTTACTGGTTTTCACGCTGTCAAATCATAAAACTGTGTAAATAAATATGTGTAAACAATCACCAATTTTACTCACTTCTGAGGTTATTTCTCATGCCTTTGCTTGCTCAGATGTCGAACCATTGCACTGGAGACAGGCTTCCAGAACTCCCAGCTATGCAGTACCATTGTCCAGCTCTCCTTCAGCCCAGAAGAGCTGGAAGTCATGTTTGCATTCCCCCTCATCTACAGCATCTTCCAGCTAGTCGTGGCTGTCGTGTCTGTGGGAGGTAAGAGGTTACCAGACACACACACAGATAGTTAATGATAGCTAATGTGTCTAAATCTGCTCCATGTCATCAGACAACTCATTACTAAACATCCCAGCAGAAGGTCCCCAATACAAATTTGTCTAAATTTTCAATCAGTTTCAAATAACAAAGGCTCGCACTTGTTGCTCTACTGTTCTTGTGTCAGTCATTTCCTTCGATAACACTGGTTGTGGCTAGAGGACCACTGTCAGACTCTAGGGGTCAAAACACAGTTCTGGTATATTTAAAGAACATTAGTAATATCAGATGTTATGATCCCACTGAGGAAGCCTTGTTGTTTTTCTGCATTATCAGAATTCCCTCTGTGCTGAAGTTTAACAGGCAAGAGAGTAACATATAGAGGTCCATGGGTAACTGGCTGTGGTGAGAAATAGCTTTAAAGACCCCTCTGATCATTTTCCCTATTAAACTAATCCCTCAAACTGATTTCCATGTTACTCAACACTGGTAACTCCTCTAGAATATGCGGCTCTATGAAGCCCCTGTCTCTCTCTACACTGCTCACTACAACTGGTGCACACTAGTTCACCTACAACTCTGCTCAAACACCATCTAATAAAAACTTGTGATATTGATGCAGTTGATTCAACATTACAACTCAAAGCAGCTCTGAGGAAGAATAATACAGAAAGCCCCACTCTGCAAGGAGACAGGATTGGTTCCTTAGGTTTGATACCTTGGAAGTCAGAATTTTTGAATCTGTAATCAGTACAGGTACATAACTGCAAGAACAAGAAGATTTCAAGTGGCAGTGAATGAGGGATGCTACTTGGCTGCCGTGCATACAAAGACAATGTTTAAGGTTTACAGTAAAACATGACAGTACAATATGTGATAAGAATCTGTATACTTTACACAGTGTGAAATGCTATAGCGTTTGACATAGATGCTAGCTAGTTCTTGCAAGTCTGTCAATGCCATTTCCTGTAACTCCTTTAACTCCCTTAGTATGAGGTTGGATCTGTTTACAACCACAAGCCAATATATCATGTCCCCCTTCTCAATAAAATGAATGGAAATTTTGCTGTGTTCTTAATATTATAAAAATGAGTGTTTTTTTTTCTAAATGTCCAAAAACAATTTTATTATGTATGCTAAAGTCTGGTTAATTTCACACGGTTTAGTGTTTCTGAATCTGTGCTTTTCCTCTTTTAGGCTACCAGGCATACAAACGGTGCTTCGGCATCGAATCAGCGGATGGAGCTCGTGAGGCTGCATCTTTGGAAGATGATGACATTGACCCAGAAAAGCAAAAGGAATCTGCTCTGGAAAATGACGCTTTTGAGTTCAATGAAAATGACAATAGCAATGTGAAGGACACTGACAAGGACACCAAGCTGTGAGATTACAACACTGCAAATAGACTTTGGACTTTCTAAATGATCAGTGACCACAGCAATACTGAAGACAGCAGCCTGACTAAACCGTGAACACACACTGCACTCTGTAGGCTGCAGCTGTGCCATACAGGTGCTGCTATACACTCATCACTGGAAAAGGTTTTCCGAAAACAATCCTAATGTATTCTCTTGTAAGACAAACAGTTAACTTCTCGGAGGGCCAATGACCAACACTGTTTTTTTTTAATGCAAAAATGTATTATATTTAAATATGAGGCTCCACTTTTCTTTAATATATTCTAAAATAAAAATTTAAACAACAATACCCTGTGCTTTCTGTTAAAAGATTTTCCTGCCTATGTCCCTTGATCAATGATTCAATGATCAATATTTCAGAGATTATGATAAATACTTTTTGTATGCCTTTACTTCCAGATATTTGCACTATACAAGAGAATACTTCAGAATATATGAAATGTATATATTTCGAATGTTTATATTTTAAATGTATATATAATGAGTGTGTCTTTGCGCAGTCAATAATTTAGCTGCTAAGAATTTTATTTGCATAGCACTTTTCTGAACAAATTTGTAAACAGGAATACAGACACAACTACAATTTCAGAAAAAAAACATTTCCAAGAACGTCCAAACAGAACTAGGTAGCCAAAGGAAATCAAGCGGGGAGTTCCAGAGCTGTGTTAAGGCTACAGCCTGAAAAAGCAAAGCATATGACTGAAATAGTTGCGTGAGGATCAGTCTGCACTGTAGCTCCCGATGGACCCAGCAATCTTCCAGTCTATTCTAGAAGCCAATAGGAAGTCAAGAATGATGTAAGGATGGTAGTGATGTGATCCTGAATGAGCTTGAGGTGAGTTACTGACTTAATCGTGTGGATGAAGCAAAGTTGTGTCACATGAAGAGAATTCTATACATTTTGTAGCTGATGTTGCACATTTGTCAAAGCCACGAGAGGGATTTATATTTTTTGTAAAGCCTCATTATCTTTCCTGATATGGAAAAAGAAATCAGTGCTTATTACATACCAGCACTGGCATTTGGGTTCTGATACAAACTTTAGTTGTGTCTTCTCTGCTCCTCTAAGTTCCATTAAATTCTATTTTCTATGATACATGCCAGCTAGATAAATAAAAGTAAGAGTCTTTCAAATAGATTAAAAAATTTCTTTTTGAAAAATTCAAACTTTATCACATTTTTAGTGTCAAGACATTATTAGTTTTTTTTAATGGAAGTTTAAAATAAATAAGTTAGTGGTCTGTCCAAACTGATGAAAAGAGATATTCAGGTATCCCCGTGTTTCTGACACATATTTGCACTTCAGCTAATTTATTAGTCCACTGTAACTTATGTGTACTGTATTTTAATAACTTAAAGACATAATTGATTGAAAAAGAACGTATTAGCAATTCTGCTCATTTACTTTCAGTGTTTTTAAAGCTTTTCTTTTCTTTTCATAGATGTACAGAAACAAACTTTTCTGTCTGTGCCAACTGTTTAATAAATAAACCTGCTCAAAAAAGAAAGAAAAAGAAAATATTTTTGTCCCTTATTGTTGTAATATTTGTGTTTTCATATCAATAAAACACTTGAAGAGTTCATTTGCAAAAACAGATAACTCTGTTTTCATAAATCTTTAGAAAACTAGAAAAACACATGACAAGAGAGAGAAAAAATAAATTATTAGTGTTATTATTATTATTATCTCAAGCAAACAATAAAAAAAAGAGTTTTCTGAAACTTTATAAAACTGAGTTACTTGTTTTTGCAAATGAACTCTTCACTTGTATTCAGTCAAAATATTGATATTTGGTCAGAGGTACTTTGAGTTGATGAAATTGTCCATCCATCCTCTCTACGCCGCTTTATCCTCACTAGGGTCGCAGGGGGTGCTGGAGCCTATCTCAGCTGACTCGGGCAAAGGCAGAGGACACCCTGGACAGGTCGCCAGTCTGTCTCAGGTCTACATATACAGACAGACAATCACACTCACATTCACACCTACGGACAATTTAGAGTTATCAATTAACCTTAGCATATTTATGGACTGTGGGAGGAAGCCGGAGTGCCCAGAGAAAACCCACGCACGCACAGGGAGAACATGCTAACTCCATGCAGAAAGATCCCAGGCCCACCCCGGGATTTGAACCGGGATCTTCTTGCTTCAAGGCAAAAGTGCTAACCACTTACGCCACTGTGCAGCCTTAGATGAAATTGTAATTGTTCAAATGTAATTGGATGACTTATATGCTCTTACCAAAAACATTTACGATGTACAGCTTCACCTTCTGGTATAAGGTGCTCAAATGTTAACATTTACAGACCAGTACAGGCTTAGAAATGTTATGCTTTCCAGGCATGCAAAATCACATTCAAGGGATCAAGGTCTTAAGTGTGACTGTAAACATCCACAGACACAAATATACTGTAATTGCCACTAAACATGCTCAGCTGTAAGACAGGAACCTTTCAGTTCCCTGAACCAGAGTTCTCTTCCCCACCCAACTCCTTCCTCAGCACACTGGCTCCTCCTCATCTGGAGTGCAGTGAAGCTGCCTTCACTTGCTGTTGGAAAGCTGGGAATTTTGAATGTGACTATAATTCCATAATCGCTAACATTAATAAAGATTGGCTGCATGGTGTATGAACCCAAAATGTTTTGTGGTTTCCAAATTTGCTTCTGTGTGTGTGGTATACATGTGCTCATTAGTGTTTCTCCTCCAGAATTAGTCGGCACTTTTTGTAGGTACTGAGAACATTTTCAAGTATTTTACAGTCTTGTTTATCATGGTGGTGTGCAATGGATTTGTGTATTTAATTGTCAGGCTGTGTGTGGCTCCTTGTGCTGAAGTATTACATTCTATATTTCTGAGCAAGGCTGCAACAATTCTTGATATAGATATAGAATTTAAAAAAAAAAAAATCATTGTTACTGTAAACGCAGTCAATAAGTTGATGGTTAATAAGTTTACATGTTTTAAATATACAATTACAATGTTTCTTTTAATTCCATAAAGCTGAGAAAGCACAGGGCTGCACAGCGGAGTAAGTGGTTAGCACTTTTACCTTGCAGCAAGAAGATCCCTGGTTCAAATCCCGGCTTGGGCCTGGGATCTTTCTGCATGGAGTTTGCATGTTCTCCCTGTGCATGTGTGGGTTTTCTCCGGGCACTCCAGCTTCCTCCCACAGTCCAAAAACATGCTGAGGTTAACTGATAACTCTAAATTGCCCATAGGTGTGAATGTGAGTGTGATTGTTTGTCTGTATATGTAGCCTTGCGACAGACTGGCGACCTGTCCAGGGTGTCCTCTGCCTTTGCCCGAGTCAGCTGGGATAGGCTCCAGCACCCCTGCGATCCCAGTGAGGATAAAGCAGTGTATAGAGAATGGATGGATGAGAAAGTACAGTCAAAACTGTGAGGTTTTTGGTGCACTTGCAATTTCTGACCACTTGGGGGCTCTGTAATTATTTTCCGTCAATCTCTGTTTCTTCTTGTTTTTTATTTACTTGTCTGTTTTTTTTAAATTATTATTCACATCATACGGTCAGTATACCAAGAGTACTGAAGTTAAGCTTTCCTCCGTGTTTTCTACAAGTGGACAGAGTGGTCAGTGTTTTTGTTGTTTACATGAAATTGTGAAATTGAATACTGCTGTGTGGTAAAGATGGTATATTGCATTTCAAAGGCGGTGTAGGAGTTTTCCAGAGCGGTTTCCAGAGTTTTGCAGCGGTTCAAGATAACCCTGCCATTGGTTACAGCAGGCAAAGTGGTTGGTTAACATTTCTTTGTTGACAATATTAGAGCAATGTATTTTAGAAATGTGCAGTAATGTGAAAAGTAATGTATTTTTGTGAATTGCTTTACTGTATTGCAGTTGTACGGTGTTATGAAGTGGAAGTAAACGTCTGTGCAAGGAACAATTCTCACGAGTGATCAATGGGCGGCATAATTACAGTCAGGTTGTAAAAAGAATTATGACATTGGGTGAATTATACAGTTATATTGCATTGTTTGCTCTTCACACAACACAGAAAGTCCTCTCTTGCAAGTTGCAACCCCACACTCCTCACCTCTTTTCTTTGTCTTTCAACCTGCACCAACTCTTGCTACCTCAACAGCGCCCCCTATCCTCAGCACAATTCCTATAAACCCACATACTGCATTCTGCTGCTGCTGTGTCACTCAGCACAAAGTCACCTGGCTCAAAGGCCATATGCTTCATGTGACGATCATACTACTGTTTTTGTGGACCACTTGCTGCTTCAATGTGATGATCAACAGAGTGCAGTAGTAGTGCAAAGTCTCAGAGCAGAATTGGCATATTCACTTGGAGTATAAGGGGTGGCATGTGAGAGTCCTGGTGTACCTCCCAAGATGGTATCAGCAGGCAAAAGGGCTCCCCTGCCTGGGTGAGGAGGAAATTAGTCTGTTTGGTGGAGGAGTGGATGCGTGTGTTGTATGCCAATTCAACCTGTTGCAGGTGCTCATCCCATTCTCTTCCTCTGGTGTAGAGATATTTTGCCAACTGATCCTTACTGGTTCGATTTGTTCTTTCAACTCTGCCATCAGACACAGCATGATAGGGAGATGTCCTTGTTTTGTGTATTCCCAGCAGGGAACAAATTTCTTTGAAAAGAGTCAAACTGACCACCTTGGTCAGTGTGCAAGCTGTGAGGCACACCATGGTGGCTGATGTAGTCCTCAAACAAACATTTAGCCACAGCAGTTGCCCATTGATCAGTTAGTGCATACAAGCTGAGGTACTTGATAAAATAGTCTATCACAACAAGTACATACTAATTGCCACAGCGTATAAGTGGCAGTTGAGTCAGGCCTGCTGCAATTTTCTCTAAAGGCTTGGACGTGGCATTGTCCTGCATAGGAGGATTTCTGGCACCTGCCAAAGAGGTCTGACCGAATATCAAGAAAAATCACTATTACTAAAATGATAAGAATTTGATTTTAAAAATATGTTTATATAAATTTTACACAGTTTTGTTAATTAGGTGTGTCATTCATTAAAATATAAGATGTTTTTGATCATCAAATGCTCAAAGAACAAAATGCCTAAACACACAGTCATTGTCTTTACTGTAGGTAATCTGATCATGGTTACTGTCTGATTCATTCGGAGCCAGAAAAGACCTGCAAGTAAAAGAAAAGAATCCAGTGATAACCACACGTGCCTTCTATCAATGCATTGATTAAGTTAGTCACTGTGAGCTCATTAGAATAGAACTTTATTTGTCATTGCAACAAGTACAACAAAATTGCAAAAGCCCTTCAGTCAGTGCAAGACAGTGTGAGAAATATGATAAAAGATGCATTGAACGACATGAGGTAGTTATAATATAGGAGGAAGTGGTGTATATTGCACATTTCACATGAACAAAGGCTATTAGCCTTTGTTCAGGACCCTTACTGCTGTTGGGTAGAAACTGTCTCTGAATCGGTTTGTCCTTGCAGTGATTGACCTGTACCGCCTGCCTGACGGTAACAGATTAAACATGTGGTGTCCTGGGTGAGAGGGGTCCTGGGTTATTTTTCCTGCCTTTCGGAGGCAACGGGAGCGGTGCAGCTCTTCAAGTGTGAGGAGAGGGCAGTCTGTGATGTTTTGGGCCATGTTGATGATCCTGTGCAGTGAGGCCCTCTGAGCTGGTGTACCACACGCACAGACAGTACACCAGGATGCTCTCGATGGTGCACCTGCAGAAAGACACCAGCAGTCTTTCTGCAGTGACCCATCAGTTTGTGAGGAAGGATGGTGTTAAACACGGAGCTGAAGTCCACAAAGAGCATCCTGGTGTATGTCCCCTCCTGCTCCAGGTGAGACAGTCATGCGTGGAGCGCTGTAGCTACAGCATCCTCCGTCGATCTGTTGGCCCTGTATGCAAACTGGTGGGGATCGAGACTTCTGGGGAGGAGTGAGGTGATGTGACCCCGTACCAGTTTCTCAAAGCACTTCATCACCACTGGAGTGAGAGCTACTGGCCGGGAGTCATTGAGGCTGGAGATGTGTTGCTTCTTAGGCAGGGGGACGATGGTGGAGGACTTGAGGCACGGTGGCACGACGGACTGGGAAAGGGACCGGTTGAAGATTCTGGTGAACACTCCAGCCAGCTGGTCAGCGCAGTCCTTCAGCACCTGTCCAGGGACACCATCGGGTCTAGCCACCTTCCATGGGTTAGAAACACAAATGGGGATCTTGGGGGCAAAATGGTAGCAGGGGATTTCTCAGTTGAATTTACTGGCTTCCTTATGTCATTGTTATTGTGTTTTTATGGTTCTATATATTGCACAAGGTGCCATCAGTGTGTACAGTGCTGCACAGATAAGGTTTTGATAAGATTTTTGTAAGGTTTTGATAAGTGCCTTTATTTTTCTTTCAAATGTTTTTTTGTGTTTGTTCCATGTTTCTCCATTTGTGGATAATGTCTCAGTGTGGCTCACTATCAATGACAATGTAACCCTCCAGACTGATAAATGTCAATGACTTTGTTTCTCATCTGTTCTTCAATCACTTCAGAATGTGGCATCATGTGCTGCTCTTTGAGATCCTTTAGCTACTTCACAATGCTACACAGGTTCTATTTAGTGATGTTTAGATTCAACAATCCTGGCAGTAATCATATGTGAGGGTGTCTGGTGAAACTCAACCCAGTTGCCAAATTAATTTGGTAGATTGGTAGCTAAGGGGGCAATTACTTTTTTTGTGTTAAGGCAGTCCTGAGTCATCAATGGCTCGTACACTTCGGAATTTTCCATGATGGATCATTGAAACATATTCAGCTTTGCCACTTACAACAAACACAGGTTTTAGTTCTTTCATAGATTTATTTTCGGTCTTCTGAAAATATGCCCAAATCTGTGAGGTCAAAACTATGCAAGCAGCAATTTGATATATCTGTGGATAGCTGTGTTCATCAAATTTTCTCAGTTGGCATGACCTCAGCTTCTCATGAGTGATTTTGATTGACTGCAGAAGCTGACTCCCCTCAGCCTATTTAAATAGGGCCCTTTTGATACATTCATTACTCTCAGATGCAAACACTTCTATTGTATGGCTAAGGAGACAAAGAAGAGGCCTTCTGGAGAAAAGTTCTGTGGTCAGAAACAAAAAGTATGTCTATTTGGCCAAAATGAAAAACAATCTCTGTCTGAAATCCAACAAATTTATTTAAACGGATCCTATTCTGTCGAGAGAAATGGTCAAAGACACATCCACAAGTCTGTGGACGGCCACCAAATATACCTAATTGAGGTGAAAATGGGCAACGGATATTTAACCAAACATTAGCATGGCTGTACGTAGATTTTTGACTGAGCAGACTGTGGCACATTTCCAATATACGTGTAATAAATCTATGAAAGAACCAAAATGCATGTTTATTCTTTGTGACAAATATGCATGCGTAACCCCTCACTTCGGCACGTTCACAGCGGACAGGAGGAATGACACGACGACTTCCTTTGGTTCATGGCGTTTAATCACCCTGGCAAAAGACATGAATAAGATTCATGTGCTATGTGGTAGTGGACAGACAACACAGCTCCGCTCCACCATGGAGACCGTCAGCAGCAAAAGGGCCTCGTGATCGTATAGTGGGTTTTTCTCTCATACAATTTCAGTAACAAACAGTAACAACAATAAAAGTTACAATAACAGCATGCCAGCGTTACACTTAATGCAACACATGACCAGCCCTGAACCAGCATTTTTAGTTTTAAATAACACATATAATCTTAACTAAAACACTTGCCATACTTAGCATTTAAAATCCAATACATACCAGGCAAAAGACATGAATAAGATTCATGCGCTATGTGGTAGTGGACAGACAACACAGCTCCGCTCCTAAACAAAGATTAAACACAGTGAACGTGTGGAAACGATTGGCATAACTCGTTAGCAGCGCCTCCAATAGGACACAGAGGCTAACAACACATGGCTAACAGTTAGCACATTTCGGTGATTTCATTCGGTCAATACGACCGAAGACGCAACAGGAAGACACTTAAACATAGTCACAAATGTGACAAAAGTACTTGTGTCCCTCCCTTTATACTTATATCATAGCGAAATCATTGTTATTACACTCAAAATGCTTTGAGACAAGGAGCTGTGTTCTGTCCCTACCACCATGGAGACCGTCAGCAGCAAAAGGGACGAGCTGACGCTCTCCGGTCATTACACCTGCACTTACTCACCACAAGAGGGTGCTAAAGTATAACTTAAAGGAGCCTTACACAGAAAACGAGGGAAAAACATGAAATGATTTCCTCAGGAAACTGAACCAATGAAATAATAACAACAATATTAACTAAATTGCTATAAAGATGAATTTTGACGAACTTCAACAATATTAATTCTGTTACACATGTCTTTTGATTACTCCATCATGGAAAATCAGAACTCAAAGCTGCCATGATACACATGGTCTTTACAAGTGTACACAAGCTTTTGTTCACAATTACATGACCTTGTATCTCCAAAAATGCACAAACCCATTGGTCATTTGCCTTTTCATATTTGTTGTGTGTGTGTTTCAACCAGCTGGTATGTACTAACAGAAAAAAAGCCTAAATTATTGGCACCCAAACAGTTAATGAATGTTGAGGCCTTCTCTTTACAGCCATCACTGTAAAGCCATGAAGGACTGCAAGTATCTGTTCAGTCTGCAGTCACACTGGGAGGATGCTGCAGAACATCAAGCCACAATTTCTTATTGCAAAATATGTTTATGTAACCTTAACCTTGATTAACCACAGAAACCTGTGTATTTACTTTGTAGACACATTTGACTTGTAATGAATTATCCCAGTTTCGACTGTATATCATCATGGCTGCCGTATATTGACACTGTTAACAGTCAACTACACATTAATAGTCACATAATGAAACTTGTTCCTCCAACAATAACGCCTTCAAGAATGTCTGTTATTGTCTGTTGTCACTGTCCAAACCACTGGGTAACCAACGTAACAGCTGCATGCGTCATCTTTTTTTTTAATGAGTGGTCAAAGTGCCACCTGGAGCTATTTAAATTCCAGTTCAAGTAGTCACAAGACTGAGATCATGTTTAGATTGTATTGTATACTGCACCGAAGAGTGTTATTGAATTTGTGGATCATTATGCAAATTACTGTCTATTTCCCACATTGTCAGTATTATCATTGTACTACAGTATGTAAACAGTGGAACTTTAATATTTCATAAAATTATTTATTATACACTTGATATTTCATTGTGACGGTACAGTTCAACAGATGATATTGCAGTGCTAAACAAATCATGTTGAGGACCTGCTAACTGTAGGATCTTCAGCATCCAAAACATGCACCTGAAAGAGAGACATCATTTTCTTTTGTCAGTCAATCCAGGAAGCTAGCTTTATATTTAAAAGACCTGAAGGTTTTTCTGTAAATTTAAACTAACACTTCTGTTGTTCTGATTAATTTCAAGGCAACCCCTGTGAATGAATCTTATTCTACACTGTTGATGAAATGGAAGACCAAACAGACGTTGAACAGCAGATGGCACAGTTAGTAATGCAAGAACACATGACTGAATGTAAAATCCAAGTAACAGGTGATGTAACGGCAGAAAGCTGTGGCCTGTGGATAGTCTGAAATGATCAGTTGTGCAGCCTCAGGACACCTCTTTATAAATTCTGAAGGATCTAAATAAACACTGACTTAATTGAAGACTTTAAAAAAAAAAAAAAAAAAAAAAGCTGCAAACCTGGCTATATAAAACAATTTTTCATTTTCAGCATTTCATAATTATTTTGCAGTATACTGTATGTTTGAATAGCCTCTCCTCTCTGAAGGATTCAAAGAGGACAGCACCTCACATTACCAGCTTTCACTTCCAATTTGATGTTTTCTTATATTCAAATGTTAGTTTGAATAGAAGTCAGTCAAACCTGACAAAGCTGTTGAACCTGACAAAACATTGCCGTGCTTGTCTGTTTCTTATTCTTGTATTCAAATCTTGAGAGACAACTTTATCTTAAATATGCAGCTACATATTAACATGAGACACTTTTTAAAGTATAATATATAATAAGGAAATAGCTGTGCTTCATTCATTGTAATGCTGCACATGCTGATGTCAAAGTTTCTCGCTCAGGTTTCTTATTGAATTTCTTTATCAAAACACTTAAATGGTGTCAGTGCACTTCATGTCATACAATATTTTCTTACCAGTTTGACAAGTGTTGCCTGTACTATAGAGAGTTCCCCGAAGAATCAGTTGCGTTTTCACCATACTGTCTTTGGTTTTCACAGACGATGTAATATTAAATTGGTATACAGGCCCTGTAAACCAATCTTCTCAGCTGTTCGGTTCATGTTAGCTGGTTGTCCTTTAACTTTCCATTTATACATTAGCCATTCCAGACAGGCATACACGTGAGTTTCCTGGACCCACTACGGTAAGAACATTCCAGTTTGTTTTGTTTGTTTATTCTGGTAGAACAGGAGTTTATGGCAAAAAAAGAAAGAAAAACTGATTCATTAGAAAAGTTACAGACCTGAGTATTGGATTTTTTCTTTTACTAACAGACTACAAAATGTTGTACTTATTTGTAGCTCTTGTTTCTCTGACTTTGGTGTCTAAAACCAAAACACAATGAGACTCTGCTGTTAAACGTTACAATAAATCTATATAAAGGCATATTTTAAAATCTACTTTTTTATTGTTTCCACTACTGGTATGTGCAGCGCATTTATCATAAAGTATCTGTATAACTTACTCACTCCCTCTTTTAATGTTTTATTGTTTTACAACATGAAGGTGACTCATCTCAGATTTTATGAAAGATGTTCATTAAAAATGCATCCATGAAACACAAAGTAATTGAATGCAAAAGTATTCACCACTTTCACATCAATTAGTACGTAGCAAAGACACTTTTAACCAAATATACAGCTGTGTGATGTTGTGAATAGGTCTACAGTGGTTTTGTACAGTTGGACAAGCAGTTCTAACTAAACTGAAATGCAGTCTGGACTACAATTTTCCTACACCAGGGCAAAAGTAATACATTTTAGTCAGTTTTCACACGAAAAACAAAACTTTTGTAGAAAAAAAATTGCCGTTTGTAGTAGCGTCTCCCCTCTTGGCACTGAACTCTGTACTCCTACATAAACACAGCTGCGCACTGATTGATCCGTCCATGTTCTGAAGACAGTCACTGGCTTGGGTAATTTATGACGATCCCTCCAACAATTCCTACTTTTCCGTGACCATGTGGCAAATGTTTTGTTGTCTTACTATATCAGAGTACACTTTAAAATGATTCTTTATGCTGAATATTTAATTTAATACAGATCAGTTGTAGAAACCTGCTTCCACTTTGACATAGAGGACATTTTTTAGAGTAAAAAGAAATCCTTAGCACAGGCATAGTGGGATTCACAGGGGTTAAACAAAAAATAAAAATAGGACAAAAGGGCTAATTTTTGTAGGGATTGTGCAAGCAATATGTATACATACTTGTGAGAATTATATAGTGCATACTGATACTCCCCAGCTTCGCGGACGGGCTAACATTAGCAAGCTAACGGCTGCAGTTTCTGTAAATTGGACGTCAACGACGGTCACTCGAGTCCTCTATAGTCCTTCTCATGATTCGGCTCAGGTGATCGAACAATGTTTGACTTGCACAACGCTGACTTTACATAGCTACCGTCACAGCAGCGGCTGTCCCTGCCTTTGTAAGCATCTTCCCTCCTTGTGGGAGTGTAGGATGATGCTGATGCTGCATAGTGTAGCATGTCCAATAAAGTTTTAAGAGCTAAAAGGCCATAAATGTTGGAGCCATGGTGCAATCACATCTCATATTTTAGGATGGTTCTCTTTTTATATGCATGCTTGTCTGAACACTGACCCCATAAAATGTTAAGTATTGGTGAATTTTTAATTTTTTCTTCACCTGGTATTCCCTCCCAAATCTATTTAGCTGTGACAGTGGGGGCATAAAGAGCAGTGAACTGGACTTCCCCTCATTGTCACCTTCATCCTCTTGGATAGCAGAAAGGGAGAAACTGGAGTAGTCTTGTGGAATCTATTGCAAACTCTGTGGACACTCTTCCAACCCGTGAGCCACTAATTTCTCAATACCATTGTCCACAATGTCTATGTTGAAGGCAATTAACATGGTACCTCCTGGCTGTGATGCTCATGCCACAGTCTGCTCAGGCAATGATTGCCTCGTTCCTCCGAGTAACTTCAATGCAATACTGAGCCAAGTGTTGGCTGTAGTGCTCACTGTGATGCTTGCTATGGTCATGTTCTCCATGGGTTGCAATGTGGACGCCGAAAAGCTGTGGGGTCACATCAAGAGACCCTGGGGCATTGTCATTGGTTTCCTCTGTCAGTTTGGCATTATGCCCTTCACAGCATTTGCCTTGTCACTTGCCTTTGGAGTGTTGCCTGTGCAGGCTGTCGTCATCATCATTATGGGCTGCTGTCCTGGAGGCACTGGTTCTAACATTATCTGCTACTGGCTCGATGGAGACATGGACCTCAGGTAAGAAACTGGACTGGCTCACTCTTGTTTTGATAACTGAAATCTCTTGAGCAATTTCAAAAATCTGCACACCTGACACGCTGCATGCTTTTCCTTTTATTGATGATCTACTCTGACAGGAGAAAACAAGTCCTGATGCCAGAACAATAGAATTTGCAGCACAGCTTTACAACACAAGCTGTTGTACAACACAAAAACACACACTTTTCTGTAAATAGGCATTTCTCTTATTGTGTGTGAGTGGAAAGTAGACCCAAAATGTGATATCTAGGTTTTAATTTACGTATATTCAAACATTATGCACTACCAAGACTAATTTCTGCATTTCATAATTAGGAATCACATTTGACTCCTGCATGTTTCAGAATGAAGATATTTGTGTCCCATCTCAGCAGCTCAGATGAAATATTTGTTAAATGGCTTCCTATAAGTATAAATATGTGAGTTCACTGGGGAGAACATCATTCTCAAGATTTGCATGGGCCCCCTTTTTTTTGTCTTCATGAGTGCTTGAAACCAGGAACCCATAAACAAAATCTCCCATGGGATACAGTAGACTTAACACATACCACTTCTTTATTTCCTATTTCTGTTCTAGAGGACATTTAATGCTTGAAAAAAATGATTTGAGAGGATTGTTTGACTGACACACTGTCCACATTCTCTGGTCCTCAGTATCAGTATGACAGCCTGTTCCTCTATCCTGGCCTTGGGGATGATGCCTCTGTGCCTGCTCATTTACACCACTACCTGGACTTCCAGTGACACCATCCAGATTCCTTATGACAGTATTGGTAAGTAAAGATCTCACAAGGGAAGTGAAAATTCATTTCAGACAAACAGTCTCAGGCAGTTTCATTATCATGTTTGTATGTATGGTGGATATCTTTCACTGCATGTGCCTCTTGGGAACACCTATTATAAAATTGTGGTCGTTTAGTGAATTGTTTTTTTTTTATATCCTCCAGTGTTATATTATATTGTAAAATCATTTTGTACATTTGTCCAAAAAGCATTGCACTGGTTTAATATGAGTCATTAGAATGCTTAAATGGAATCTTTGTACCTCTAGGTATCACACTAGCGGCTCTTCTCATCCCAATTGGTTTTGGAATGTTAGTGAAGCGCAGGTGGCCCATCTACGCAAAAAAAATCCTCAAGGTAGGAATCCTCTAAGCTTTTTTTCAGAATCCTATGAAGAGAGCTGCTGTGACATTTACACTTTGCGTGACTTAACCAGAGGAAACTCCTGGCATGTGTTTAGTAAAAGTCTCTGCTGTGCACAGGTGGGCTCCATTGTTGGCTTTCTTCTCATTATCGCCATAGCTGTGGTTGGAGGAGTCCTCTACCAGTCCTCCTGGAACATCGCTCCCTCCTTATGGATAATTGGTACCATCTACCCCTTTATTGGGTTTGGCCTGGGGTTTATCATGGCCCGCTTTGTGGGACAACCCTGGTATAGGTAGGATGACAGCATTGTAGTTATGCTTGCATATCGTCATGCACACCAAAGAAAAAACTGCATTTCCTCTTACTGGTTTTCACGCTGTCAAATCATAAAACTGTGTAAATAAATATGTGTAAACAATCACCAATTTTACTCACTTCTGAGGCTATTTCTCATGCCTTTGCTTGCTCAGATGTCGAACCATTGCACTGGAGACAGGCTTCCAGAACTCCCAGCTATGCAGTACCATTGTCCAGCTCTCCTTCAGCCCAGAAGAGCTGGAAGTCATGTTTGCATTCCCCCTCATCTACAGCATCTTCCAGCTAGTCGTGGCTGTCCTGTCTGTGGGAGGTAAGAGGTTACCAGACACACACACAGATAGTTAATGATAGCTAATGTGTCTAAATCTGCTCCATGTCATCAGACAACTCATTACTAATCATCCCAGCAGAAGGTCTCCAAGACAAATTTGTCTAAATTTTCAATCAGTTTCAAATAACAAAGGCTCGCACTTAGTATGAGGTTGGATCTGTTTACAACCACAAGCCAATATATCATGTCCCCCTTCTCAATAAAATGAATGGAAATTTTGCTGTGACCGTACATTAATATTATTAAAAAAATGAGTGGCTTTTTTTCTAAATGTCCAAAAACAATTTTATTATGTATGCTAAAGTCTGGTTAATTTCAAACTGTTTAGAGTTTCTGAATCTGTGCTTTTCCTCTTTTAGGCTACCAGGCATACAAACGGTGCTTCGGCATCGAATCAGCGGATGGAGCTCGTGAGGCTGCATCTTTGGAAGATGATGACATTGACCCAGAAAAGCAAAAGGAATCTGCTCTGGAAAATGACGCTTTTGAGTTCAATGAAAATGACAATAGCAATGTGAAGGACACTTACAAGAACACCAAGCTGTGAGATTACAACACTGCAAATAGACTTTCTAAATGATCAGTGACCACAGCAATACTGAAGACAGCAGCCTGACTAAACCGTGAACACACACTGCACTCTGTAGGCTGCAGCTGTGCCATACAGGTGCTGGTATACACTCATCACTGGAAAAGGTTTTCCGAAAACAATCCTAATGTATTCTCTAGTAAGACCAACAGTTAACTTCTCGGAGGGCCAATGACCAACACTGTTTTTTTAATGCAAAAATGTATTATATTTAAATATGAGGCTCCACTTTTCTTTAATATATTCTAAAATAAAAATTTAAACAACAATACCCTGTGCTTTCTGTTAAAAGATTTTCCTGCCTATGTCCCTTGATCAATGATTCAATGATCAATATTTCAGAGATTATGATAAATACTTTTTGTATGCCTTTACTTCCAGATATTTGCGCTGTACAAGAGAATATTTCAGAATATATGAAATGTATATATTTCAAATGTTTATATTTTAAATGTATATATAATGAGTGTGTCTTTGCGCAGTCAATAATTTAGCTGCTAAGAATTTTATTTGCATAGCACTTTTCTGAACAAATTTGTAAACAGGAATACAGACACAACTACAATTTCAGAAAAAACATTTCCAAGAATGTCCAAACAGAGCTGGTTAGCTAAAGGAAATCAAGCAGGGAGTTCCAGAGCTGTGTTAAGGCTACAGCCTGAAAAAGCAAAGCATATGACTGAAATAGTTGCGTGAGGATCAGTCTGCACTGTAGCTCCCGATGGACCCAGCAATCTTCTAGTCTATTCTCGAAGCCAATAGGAAGTCAGAATGATGTAAGGATGGTAGTGATGTGATCCTGAATGAGCTTGAGGTGAGCTACTGACTTAATCGTGTGGATGGAGCAAAGTTGTGTCACATGAAGAGAATTCTATACATTTTGTAGCTGATGTTGCACATTTGTCAAAGCCACGAGAGGGATTTATATTTTTTTGTAAAGCCTCATTATCTTTCCTGATATGGAAAAAGAAATCAGTGCTTATTACTGACCAGCACTGGCATTTGGGTTCTGATACAAACTTTAGTTGTGTCTTCTCTGCTCCTCCAAGTTCCATTAAATTCTATATTCTACAAAACATGTTAGCTAGATAAATAAAAGTAAGAGTCTTTCAAATAGATAAAAATGAAACATTTTTTAAAGTTCATCACATTTTTAGTATCAAGAAATTATTCGGTGTTGTTTTTAATGGAAGTTTAAAATAAATAAGTTAGTGGTCTGTCCAAACTGATGAAAAGAGATATTCAGGTATCCCTATGTTTCTGACACATATTTGCACTTCAGCTAATTTATTAGTCCACTGTAACTTATATGTACTGTATTTTAATAACTTAAAGACATAATTGATTGAAAAAAGAAAGTATTTGCAATTCTGCTCATTTACTTTCAGTATTTTTAAAGCTTTTCCTTTCTTTTCATAGATGTACAGAAACAAACTTTTCTGTCTGTGCCAACTGTTTAATAAATTAACCTGCTTTAAAAAAAAAAGAAAAAGAAAATATTTTTGTCCCGTATTGTTGTAATATTTGTGTTTTCATATCAATAAAACATTAGTATTCAGTCAACATATTAATATTTGTTCAGATGTAGTTTGAGTAGATAAAATTGTAATTGTTCAAATGTGGATGACCTATATGCTCTTACCAAAAACATTTATGATGTACAGGTTCACCTTCTGGTATCCATCCATCCATCCTCTATACACCGCTTTATCCTCACTACGGTCGCAGGGGGTGCTGGAGCCTATCCCAGCTGACTCGGGCGAAGGCAGGGGACACCCTGGACAGGTTGCCAGCCTGTCGCAGGGCTGCATATACAGACAAACAATCACACTCACATTCATACCTATGGGCAATTTTAGAGTACTCAATTAACCTCAGCATATTTTTGGACTGTGGGAGGAAGCCGGAGTGCCCGGAGAAAACCCACGCATGCTCAGGGAGAACATGCAAACTCCATGCAGAAAGATCCCAGGCCCACCCAGGGATCTTCTTGCTGCAAGGCGAAAGTGCTAACCACTTACTCCACTGAGCAGCCCACCTTCTGGTATAAGGTGCTCAAATGTTAACATTTACAGACCAGTACAGGCTTAGAAATGTTATGCTTTCCAGTCATGCAAAATCACATTCAAGGGATCAAGGTCTTAAGTGTGACTGTAAACATCCACAGACACAAATATACTGTAATTGCCACTAAACATGCTCAGCTGTAAGACAGGAACCTTTCAGTTCCCTGAACCAGAGTTCTCTTCCCCACCCAACTCCTTCCTCAGCACACTGGCTCCTCCTCATCTGGAGTGCAGTGAAGCTGCCTTCACTTGCTGTTGGAAAGCTGGGAATTTTGAATGTGACTATAATTCCATAATTGCTAACATTAATAAAGATTGGCTGCATGGTGTATGAACCCAAAATGTTTTGTGGTTTCCAAATTTGCTTCTGTGTGTGTGGTATACATGTGCTCATTAGTGTTTCTCCTCCAGAATTAGTCGGCACTTTTTGTAGGTACTGAGAACATTTTCAAGTATTTTACAGTCTTGTTTATCATGGTGGTGTGCAATGGATTTGTGTATTTAATTGTCAGGCTGTGTGTGGCTCCTTGTGCTGAAGTATTACAAAACATTCTATATTTCTGAGCAAGGCTGCAACAATCCTTGATATAGATATAGAATTTTTCAAAAAATCATAATTACAGTCAGGTTGTAAAATGAATTATGACATTGGGTGAATAATACAGTTATATTGCATTGTTTGCTCTTCACACAACACACAGAAAGTCATCTCTAACAACCCTGCATTCACACTCCTCACCTCTCTTCTTCGTCTTCTCCAACCTACACCAACTCTTGCTACCTCAACAGCGCCCCCTATCCTCAGCACTATTCCTACCCACATACTGCATTCTGCTGCTGCTGTGTCACTCCCTTGTGTCAAGGCAGTAGTGACTCTCTGAGAAGGAGATGCGACTGTACTCTAGCTCTAGCTGGATTCACAGAGCAACCTTGTGTGGCTGGGCCCAAGAACACATCGGGCCCACACCCTAATGGTGCAGCGAGCACCAAGGACCCAGGGCCATGTGAAGGTGGTGTCAGCCCTGTAGGTGAAGGTGAACTCTTGTCAGCTGACCAGGCCGAGCAATAAGGTTTCAGGCAGTTATAGTAAATGACCTGAGGCACAGCTCTAAGATCTGACTGGTCCAAAAGTTCATAATCAGCTCCAATGTTGCTAGTACCTGAGTCAAGGTGTTGTAGCATTTTCAAAGGGCTGGTCCACTAAGGTGACACATTTTGTCTAGCAAGAGGTGCAGGTCAATCCGCACAAAATCACCTGGCTCAAAGGCCATATGCTTCATGTGACGATCATACTACTCTTTTTGTAGAGCACCTCTTGCTTCAATGTGATGAGCAACAGAGTGCAGTAGTAGTGCAAAGTCTCATTAGAGCAGAATTGGCATATTCACTTGGAGTATACGAGATGGCATGTGAGAGTCCCGGTGTACCTCCCAAGAGGAGATCAGCAGGCTTTTGATAAGTGCCTTTATTTTTCTTTCAAATGTTTTTGGTTTGTTCCATGTTTCTCCATTTGTGGATAATGTCTCAGTGTGGCTCACTGGAGTCCCAGAGCCCTATCAATGACACTGTAACCCTCCAGACTGATAAATGTCAATGACTTTGTTTCTCATCTGTTCTTCAATCACTTCAGAATGTGGCATCATGTGCTGCTCTTTGAGATCCTTTAGCTACTTCACAATGCTACACAGGTTCTATTTAGTGATGTTTAGATTCAACTATCCTGGAAGTAATCATATGTGAGGGTGTCTGGTGAAACTCAACCCAGTTGCCAAATTAATTTGGTAGATTGGTAGCTAAGGGGGCAATTACTTGTTTTTGTGTTAAGGCAGTCCTGAGTCATCAATGGCTCGTACACTTCGGAATTTTCCATGATGGATCATTGAAACATATTCAGCTTTGCCACTTACAACAAACACAGGTTTTAGTTCGTTCATAGATTTATTTTCGGTCTTCTGAAAATATGCCCAAATCTGCAAGGTCAAAACTATGCAAGCAGCAATTTGATATATCTGTGGATAGCTGTGTTCATCAAATTTTCTCAGTTGGCATGACCTCAGCTTCTCATGAGTGATTTTGATTGACTGCAGAAGCTGACTCCCCTCAGCCGATTTAAATAGGGCCCTTTTGATACATTCATTACTCTCAGATACAAACACTTCTGTTGTATGGCTAAGGAGACAAAGAAGAGGCCTTCTGGAGAAAAGCTCTGTGGTCAGAAAAAAAAGTATGTCTATTTGGCCAAAATGAAAAACAGTGTTTGTCTGAAATCCAACAAATTTATTTAAACTGATCCTATTCTGTCGAGAGAAATGGTCAAAGACACATCCACAAGCCTGTGGACGGCCACCAAATATATCTAATTGAGGTAAAAATGGGCAACGGATATTTAACCAAACATTAGCATGGCTGTACGTAGATTTTTGACTGAGCAGACTGTGGCACATTTCCAATATACGTGTAATAAATCTATGAAAGAACCAAAATGCATGTTTATTCTTTGTGACAAATATGCATGTCTTTTGATAACTCCATCATCGAAAATCAGAACTCAAAGCTGCCCTGATACACATGGTCTTTCCAAGTGTACACAAGCTTTTGTTCACAATTACATGACCTTGTATCTCCAAAAATGCACAAACCCATTGGTCATTTGCCTTTTCACATTTGTTGTGTGTGTGTTTCAACCAGCTGGTATGTACTAACAGAAAAAAAGCCTAAATTATTGGCACCCAAATAGTTAGTGAATGTTGAGGCCTTCTCTTTACAGCCATCACTGTAAAGCCATGAAGGACTGCAAGTATCTGTTCAGTCTGCAGTCACACTGGGAGGATGCTGCAGAACATCAAACCACAATTTCTTATTGCAAAATATGTTTATGTAACCTTAACCTTGATTAACCACAGAAACCTGTGTATTTACTTTGTAGACACATTTGACTTGTAATGAATTATCCCAGTTTCGACTGTACATCATCATGGCTGCCGTATATTGACACTGTTAACAGCCAACTACACATTAATAGTCACATAATGAAACTTGTTCCTCCAACAATAACGCCTTCAAGAATGTCTGTTATTGTCTGTTGTCACTGTCCAAACCACTGGGTAACCAACGTAACAGCTGCATGCGTCATCTTTTTTTTTTTTTTTTAATGAGTGGCCAAAGTGCCACCTGGAGCTATTTAAATTCCAGTTCAAGTAGTCACAAGACTGAGATCATGTTTAGATTGTATTGTATACTGCATCGAAGAGTGTTATTGAATTTGTGGATCATTATGCAAATGACTGTCTATTTCCCACATTGTCAGTATTATCATTGTACTACAGTATGTAAACAGTGGAACTTTAATATTTCATAAAATTATTTATTATACACTTGATATTTCATTGTGATGGTACAGTTCAACAGATGATATTGCAGTGCTAAACAAATCATGTTGAGGACCTGCTAACTGTAGGATCTTCAGCATCCAAAACATGCACCTGAAAGAGAGACATCATTTTCTTTTGTCAGTCAATCCAGGAAGCTAGCTTTATATTTAAAAGACCTGAAGGTTTTTCTGTAAATTTAAACTAACACTTCTGTTGTTCTGATTAATTTCAAGGCAACCCCTGTGAATGAATCTTATTCTACACTGTTGATGAAATGGAAGACCAAACAGACGTTGAACAGCAGATGGCACAGTTAGTAATGCAAGAACACATGACTGAATGTAAAATCCAAGTAACAGGTGATGTAACGGCAGAAAGCTGTGGCCTGTGGATAGTCTGAAATGATCAGTTGTGCAGCCTCAGGACACCTCTTTATAAATTCTGAAGGATCTAAATAAACACTGACTTAATTGAAGACTTTTAAAAAAAAAAAAAAAAAAAAGCTGCAAACCTGGCTATATAAAACAATTTTTCATTTTCAGCATTTCATAATTATTTTGCAGTATACTGCATGTTTGAATAGCCTCTCCTCTCTGAAGGATTCAAAGAGGACAGCACCTCACATTACTAGCTTTCACTTCCAATTTGATGTTTTCTTGTATTCAAATGTTACACTCAACAAAAATATAAATGCAACACTTTTGTTTTTGCTTGCATTTTTATGAGGTGAACTCAAAGATCTAAAACTTTTTCCACATACATAATATCACCATTTCTCTCAAATATTGTTCACAAATCTGTCTAAATCTGTGATAGTGAGCACTTCTCCTTTGCTGAGATAATCCATCCCACCTCACAGGTGTGCCATATCAAGATGCTGATTAGACACCATGATTAGTGCACAGGTGTGCCTTAGACTGCCCACAATAGTAGTAGTGTCTCCCTTCTTGGCACTGAACTCTGTACTCCTACATAAACACAACTGCGCACTGATTGATCCGTCCATGTTCTGAAGACAGTCACTGGCTTGGGTAATTTATGACTATCCCTCCAACAATTCCTGCTTTTCTGTGACCATGTGGCAAATGTTTTGTTGTCTTACTATGTCAGAGTACACTTTAAAATCATTCTTTGTGCTTAATATTTAATTTAATACAGATCAGTTGTAGAAACCTGCTTCCACTTTGACATAGAGGACATTTTTTAGAGTAAAAAGAAATCCTTAGCACAGCCATAGTGGGATTCACAGGGGTTAAACAAAAAATAAAAAGAGGACGAAAGGGCTAATTTTTGTAGGGATCCTGCAAGCAATATGTATACGTGGATTCCCCTGCCTTTGTAAACATCTTCCCTCCCTGTGGGAGTGTAGGATGATGCTGATGCTGCATAGTGTAGCATGTCCAATAAAGTTTTAAGAGCTAAAAGGCCATAAATGTTGGAGCCATGGTGCAATCACATCTCATATTTTAGGATGGTTCTCTTTTTATATGCATGCACTTCTGAACACTGACCCCATTAAATGTTCAGTATTGGTGAATTTTTAATTTTTTCTTCACCTGGTATTCCCTCCCAAATCTATTTAGCTGTGACAGTGGGGGCATAAAGAGCAGTGAGCTGGACTTCCCCTCATTGTCACCTTCATCCTCCTGGATAGCAGAAAGGGAGAAACTGGAGTAGTCTTGTGGAATCTATTGCAAACTCTGTGGACACTCTTCCAACCCGTGAGCCACTAATTTCTCAATACCATTGTCCACAATGTCTATGTTGAAGGCAATCAATATGGTACCTCCTGGCTGTGATGCTCATGTCACAGTCTGCTCAGGCAATGATTGCCTCGTTCCTCCGAGTAACTTCAATGCAATACTGAGTCAAGTGTTGTCTGTCGTGCTCACTGTGATGCTTGCTATGGTCATGTTCTCCATGGGTTGCAATGTGGACGCCTATAAGCTGTGGGGTCACATCAAGAGACCCTGGGGCATTGTCATTGGTTTCCTCTGTCAGTTTGGCATTATGCCCTTCACAGCATTTGCCTTGTCACTTGCCTTTGGAGTGTTGCCTGTGCAGGCTGTCGTCATCATCATTATGGGCTGCTGTCCTGGAGGCACTGGTTCTAACATTATCTGCTACTGGCTCGATGGAGACATGGACCTCAGGTAAGAAACTGGACTGGCTCACTCTTGTTTTGATAACTGAAATCTCTTGAGCAATTTCAAAAATCTGCACACCTGACACGCTGCATGCTTTTCCTTTTATTGATGATCTACTCTGACAGGAGAAAACAAGTCCTGATGCCAGAACAATAGAATTTGCAGCACAGCTTTACAACACAAGCTGTTGTACAACACAAAAACACACACTTTTCTGTAAATACGCATTTCTCTTATTGTGTGTGAGTGGAAAGTAGACCCAAAATGTGATATCTAGGTTTTCATTTGTGTATATTCAAACATTATGCACTACCAAGACTAATTTCTGCATTTCATAATTATTAATCACATTTGACTCCTGCATGTTTCAGAATGAAGATATTTGTGTCCCATCTCAGCAGCTCAGATGAAATATTTGTTAAATGGCTTCCTATAAGTATAAATATGTGAGTTCACTGGGGAGAACATCATTCTCAAGATTTGCATGGGCCCCCTTTTTTTTGTCTTCATGAGTGCTTGAAACCAGGAACCCATAAACAAAATCTCCCATGGGATACAGTAGACTTAACACATACCACTTCTTTATTTCCTATTTCTGTTCTAGAGGACATTTAGTGCTTGAAAAAAATGATTTGAGAGGATTGTTTGACTGACACACTGTCCACATTCTCTGGTCCTCAGTATCAGTATGACAGCCTGTTCCTCTATCCTGGCCTTGGGGATGATGCCTCTGTGCCTGCTCATTTACACCACTACCTGGACTTCCAGTGACACCATCCAGATTCCTTATGACAGTATTGGTAAGTAAAGATCTCACAAGGGATGAGAAAATTCATTTCAGACAAACAGTCTCAGGGAGTTTCATTATCATGTTTGTATGTATGGTGGATATCTTTCACTGCATGTGCCTCTTGGGAACACCTATTATAAAATTGTGGTCGTTTAGTGAATTTTTTTTTTTTTTTTATATCCTCCAGTGTTATATTATATTGTAAAATATTTTTGTATATTTGTCCAAAAAGCATTACACTGAGTCATTAGAATGCTTAAATGGAATCTTTGTACCTCTAGGTATCACACTAGCGGCTCTTCTCATCCCAATTGCTTTTGGAATGTTAGTGAAGCGCAGGTGGCCCATCTACGCAAAAAAAATCCTCAAGGTAGGAATCCTCTAAGCTTTTTTTCAGAATCTTATGAAGAGAGCTGCTGTGACATTTACACTTTGCATGACTTAACCAGAGGAAACTCCTGGCATGTGTTTAGTAAAAGTCTCTGCTGTGCACAGGTGGGCTCCATCGTTGGCTTTCTTCTCATTATCGCCATAGCTGTGGTTGGAGGAGTCCTCTACCAGTCCTCCTGGAACATCGCTCCCTCCTTATGGATAATTGGTACCATCTACCCCTTTATTGGGTTTAGCCTGGGGTTTATCATGGCCCGCTTTGTGGGACAACCCTGGTATAGGTAGGATGACAGCATTGTAGTTATGCTTGCATATCGTCATGCACACCAAAGAAAAAACTGCATTTCCTCTTACTGGTTTTCACGCTGTCAAATCATAAAACTGCGTAAATAAATATGTGTAAACAATCACCAATTTTACTCACTTCTGAGGCTATTTCTCATGCCTTTGCTTGCTCAGATGTCGAACCATTGCACTGGAGACAGGCTTCCAGAACTCCCAGCTATGCAGTACCATTGTCCAGCTCTCCTTCAGCCCAGAAGAGCTGGAAGTCATGTTTGCATTCCCCCTCATCTACAGCATCTTCCAGCTAGTCATGGCTGTCCTGTCTGTGGGAGGTAAGAGGTTACCAGACTCACACACAGATAGTTAATGATAGCTAATGTATCTAAATCTGCTCCATGTCATCAGACAACTCATTACTAAACATCCCAGCAGAAGGTCCCCAATACAAATTTGTCTAAATTTTCAATCAGTTTCAAATAACAAAGGCTTGCACTTGTTGCTCTACTGTTCTTGTGTCAGCCATTTCCTTCTACAGCACTGGTTGTGGCTAGAGGACCACTGTCAGACTCTAGGGGTCAAAACACAGTTCTGGTATATTTAAAGAACATTAGTAATATCAGATGTTATGATCCCACTGAGGAAGCGCTGTTGTTTTTCTGCATTATCAGAATTCCCTCTGTGCTGAATCATTAAATTGAACCCATAGCTTTGTCAATTAAACATGACATGTATAACTGAAGTTTAACAGGCAAGAGAGTAACATATAGAGGTCCATGGGTAACTGGTTGTGGTGAGAAATAGCTTTAAAGACCCCTCTGATCATTTTCCCGATTAAACTAATCCCTCAAACTGATTTCCATGTAACTCAACACTGGTAACTCCTCTAGAATATGCGGCTCTATGAAGCCCCTGTCTCTCTCTACACTGCTCACTACAACTGGTGCACACTCGTTCACCTACAACTCTGCTCAAACACCGTCTAATAAAAACTTGTGATATTGATGCAGTTGATTCAACATTACAACTCAAAGCAGCTCTGAAGAAGAATAATACAGAAAGCCCCACTCTGCAAGGAGACAGGATTGGTTCCTTAGGTTTGATACCTTGGAAGTCAGAATTTTTGAATCTGTAATCAGTACAGGTACATAACTGCAAGAACAAGAAGATTTCAAGTGGCAGTGAATGAGGGATGCTACTTGGCTGCCGTTCATACAAAGACGATGTTCAAAGTTTACAGTAAAACATGACAGTACAATATGTGATAAGAATCTGTATACTTTACACAGTGTGAAATGCTATAGCGTTTGACATAGATGCTAGCTAGTTCTTGCAAGTCTGTCAATGCCATTTCCTGTAACTCCTTTAACTCCCTTAGTATGAGGTTGGATCTGTTTACAACCACAAGCCAATATATCATGTCCCCCTTCTCAATAAAATGAATGGAAACTTTGCTGTGTTCTTAATATTATAAAAATGAGTGGCTTTTTTTTCCGAAATGTCCAAAAAGAATTTTATTATGTATGCTAAAGTCTGGTTAATTTCAAACTGTTTAGTGTTTCTGAATCTGTGCTTTCACTCTTTTAGGCTACCAGGCATACAAACGGTGCTTCGGCATCGAATCAGCGGATGGAGCTCGTGAGGCTGCATCTTTGGAAGATGATGACATTGACCCAGAAAAGCAAAAGGAATCTGCTCTGGAAAATGACGCTTTTGAGTTCAATGAAAATGACAATAGCAATGTGAAGGACACTGACAAGAACACCAAGCTGTGAGATTACAACACTGCAAATAGACTTTGGACTTTCTAAATGAGCATCAGTGACCACAGCAATACTGAAGACAGCAGCCTGACCAAACCGTGAACACACACTGCACTCTGTAGGCTGCAGCTGTGCCATACAGGTGCTGGTATACACTCATCACTGGAAAAGGTTTTCCAAAAGCAATCCTAATGTATTCTCGAGTAAGACCAACAGTTAACTTCTCGGAGGGCCAATGACCAACACTGTTTTTTTAATGCAAAAATGTATTATATTTAAATATGAGGCTCCACTTTTCTTTAATATATTCTAAAATAAAAATTTAAACAACAATACCCTGTGCTTTCTGTTAAAAAGATTTTCCTGCCTATGTCCCTTGATCAATGACTCAATGATCAATATTTCAGAGATTATGATAAATACTTTTTGTATGCCTTTACTTCCAGATATTTGCACTATACAAGAGAATATTTCAGAATATATGAAATGCACATATTTCAAATGTTTATATTTTAAATGTATATATAACTGAAAGAGCCCTCAGTCGAGGGCAGAAACACGCCCTCTACTGGTGAAAACCCTGTCCTCCTTATACAAATGATGCAATATGTATCAATTTTGGTCATCGTACGTATCTCCCTTCCTACTTGATCTGCTGACCTGTAACTCCACAACTGAGCAGGGGATCTTAGACTGATCTTCAGTGCCAAGTTTGAGTATCCTGACTTCAGCACTTGCAGAGATATCGGAACGGACATAGCCACATACATACATACATACATACTTACCCAGCCAGCCAGATACCGCACCGAATGCAGTAACCCCGCTGACGTTCGTCAGGCGTGGTTAATGAGTGTGTCTTTGCGCAGTCAATAATTTAGCTGCTAAGAATTGTATTTACATAGCACTTTTCTGAACAAATTTATAAACAGGAATACAGACACAACTACATTTTCAGAAAAAACATTTCCATGAACGTCCAAACAGAGCTGGTTAGCTAAAGGAAATCAAGCAGGGAGTTCCAGAGCTGTGTTAAGGCTACAGCCTGAAAAAGCAAAGCATACTGTATGACTGAAATAGTTGCGTGAGGATCAGTCTGCACTGTCGCTCCCAACGGATCCAGCAATCTTCCAGTCTATTCTAGAAGCCAATAGGAAGTCAAGAATGATGTAAGGACGGTAGTGATGTGATCCTGAATGAGCTTGAGGTGAGCTACTGACTTAATCGTGTGGATGGAGCAAAGAGTTGTGTCACATGAAGAGAATTCTATACATCTTGTAGCTGATGTTGCACATTTGTCAAAGCCACGAGAGGGATTTATATTTTTTGTAAAGCCTCATTATCTTTACTGATATGGAAAAAGAAATCAGTGCTTATTACAGACCAGCACTGGCATCTGGGTTCTGATACAAACTTTAGTTGTGTCTTCTCTGCTCCTCTAAGTTCCATTAAATTCTATATTCTACAAAACATGTTAGCTAGATAAATAAAAGTAAGAGTCTTTCAAATAGATAAAAATTAAAAAATTTTTAAAGTTCATCACATTTTTAGTATCAAGAAATTATTCGGTGTTGTTTTTAATGGAAGTTTAAAATAAATAAGTTAGTGGTCTGTCCAAACTGATGAAAAGAGATATTCAGGTATCCCTATGTTTCTGACACATATTTGCACTTCAGCTAATTTATTAGTCCACTGTAACTTATATGTACTGTATTTTAATAACTTAAAGACATAATTGATTGAAAAAAGAAAGTATTTGCAATTCTGCTCATTTACTTTCAGTATTTTTAAAGCTTTTCCTTTCTTTTCATAGATGTACAGAAACAAACTTTTCTGTCTGTGCCAACTGTTTAATAAATTCACCTGCTTAAAAAAAAAGAAAAATTTTTTGTCCCTTTTTGTTGTAATATTTGTGTTTTCATATCAATAAAATGTTTGTATTCAGTCAACATATTAATATTTGTTCAGATGTACTTTGAGTAGATAAAATTGTAATTGTTCAAATGTGGATGACCTATATGCTCTTACCAAAAACATTTACGATGTACAGCTTCACCTTCTGGTATAATGTGCTCAAATGTTAACATTTACAGACCAGTACAGGCTTAAAAATATAATGCTTTCCAGTCATGCAAAATCACATTAAAGAGATCAAGGTCTAAAGTGTCCCCACCCAACTCCTTCCTCAGCACACTGGCCCCTCCTCATCTGGAGTGCAGTGAAGCTGCCTTCACTTGCTGTTGGAAAACTGGGAATTTTGTTCATAACCAGGCAATAAGGTTTCAGGCAGTTATAGTAAATGACCTGAGGCACAGCTCTATGATCTGACTGGTCAAAAAGTTCATAATCAGCTCCAATGTTGCTTGTGCCTGAGTCAAGGTGTTGTAGCATTTTCAAAGGGCCGGTCCAGTAAGGTGACACATTTTGTCTAGCAAGAGGTGCAGGTCAATCCGTACAAAGTCACCTGGCTCAAAGGCCATATGCTTCATGTGACAATCATAGTCCTGGTTTTGTCGACGTTTGATGCTACGGGTACGGACCCGTACCCGTAGCATCTGTACTAGAGGTACGGACCGTTAAGGTCACTGAAGAGCTGGCGCCGGTTAACTACTATTTGCTGCACATTACAGGCAGTTTAAATGAATGACTTTGACGGCGAACATTGTATAATTTAACCAAAAATACACCGTCTCCTCTCACACTTTAGACAATGTAGTTTTTACGCTTTTAGACGCCGTGTCTAAATTGCTTGAAGTCCAGTTCCTATTAATTAGTTTACCGCGTTCAGTGGTGGAAGCGGCTGACGAACTCCATTGCAAATGTTCCCATTTAATTTCGGACGCTAATTTACAAGATAAAGTTAAGGATGTCGAATATGAAACAAACACTCGTGAATGGTGAGGAGCAGCTCTTTAATTCGGCATGAATTAAAAAAACCCACAAACTCGATTTATTGTGATATTGTGAGATTTGTTTGTGGTGATGTAAATTAGCCATTCAACAGAGTCCGCTAACATTAAAGTGACTGACGTGCAGTGTCTGTGTTGACAGACGTAGAAAATACGTCAGGGTTTTGTTTAGGTTGTTAATATGTAATAGTCTGTCGCTACTTTTGAAGGTAAAAAAATACTTGTAGTTTGCTGGCTGTTAGTTCCGCCATTTGTTTTGTTTGCCGTTTGTGCTTTATTAGAACAGGGTCACGTGAATAAGAAGTTTTGCTATTTTTAATAGTAGAGCTGATTTCAACCCCCAAATCGCTGTCCGTGAAAAAGTCAGATAATGATATTTATAAGACATTATGCATGATAGAAAAGAGAACAGCAGATGACTGACATGACAGGCTCAGCACGCAGATTCACCTCGAATCACGGAAGCGCCTTCATCACTTGGATTACCAAGCCGGCTCATTAATATTTATGTAGGTCGGATTACCAGCCAATCACAAAGCGCGTTCATCAGACGGCTCATTAATATTCATGTACGTCTCATTAATATTGATGATAAGGGAAAGTGCCGTTTCCGTAGGCCACAGGCTACGGGTACGGGTCTGTATCTGTAGACACTACCTTTGTGGACCACCTGCTGCTTCAATGTGATGAGCAACAGAGTGCAGTAGTAGTGCAAAGTCTCATTAGAGCAGAATTGGCATATTCTCTTGGAGTATGCGGGGTGGCATGTGAAAGTCCCAGTGTACCTCCCAGAGGAGCTCAGCAGGCAAAAGGACTCCCCTGCAATGGGTGAGGAGGAAAGGAGTCTGTTTGGTGGAGGAGTGGATGCGTGTGTTGTATGCCAATTCAACCTGTTGCAGGTGCTCATCCCATTCTCTTCCTCTGGTGTAGAGATATTTTGCCAACTGATCCTTACTGATTCGATTTGTTCTTTCAACTCTGCCATCAGACACAGCATGATAGGGAGATGTCCTTGTTATGTGTATTCCCAGCAGGGAACAAATTTCTTTGAAAAGAGTCAAACTGACCACCTTGGTCAGTGTGCAAGCTGTGAGGTACACCATGGTGGCTGATGTAGTCCTCAAACAAACATTTAGCCACAGTAGTTTACCATTGATCAATTAGTGCATACAAGCTGAGGTACTTGGTAAAACAGTCCATCACAACAAGTACACACCAATTGCCATGGTGTATAAGTGGCAGCTGAGTCAGGGCTGCTGCAATTTTCTCTAAAAGCTTGGACGTGGCATTGTTTTGCATAGGAGCCTACTGGTGTTCTATTGGTGCTTTGCAAACTTCGCAGGCAGAGCATTTGAGACACCGCTGATTTATGTCAAGTGACATGTGAAGGCTAATAGCATCTGACTTGAGCACTTTGCAGTGTCTTTTGTGCACTGAAGTGACCAGACCGTGAATGTCCATGTAAAGTGTGAAAAATTTCATTCTGTAAGCTACTGGGGACTACAGTCTGTAAAAACAATGTCACCTGGTGGGAGTCTAGTTTTGTGGCACAGGAGACCATCAGCAACGGCAAGTTTTGGGAACTCTCTCCTGTTCTATCTCGTTTCAGCTGAACCTGTTTTAATATGCAACAATGGTGGTCTACTGTCAGTCAACACCCAGTTCATGATTATTTGCAGGCCAGGATCAGCTGTTTGTGTTTGGATGACATGCTGTCTGTCCATATTCAGAAGTGACATGTCCCAAGTTGTTGCTGCATTATCTCATGGAGGTGACTGCACTTGTAATATGAAGTCTACAACAGAAAAAAAACAGGGCCAAAATGTCATCACCAATGTGACACAGTGTCCAAAATCACATCATAAGCAGTGTTGAAGTCACAGCCTAATATGAAGCCTTGGTTGGCATTTCTGATAACTTGCACCTCAGGTTGCAATGTTTGAGATCTGAGTGTAAAGGTGATGTCTTTACACTCAGATCTCATGCCTAAGTGTCCAAACTATCACCAGTAACAGTTTCTGATATGATGACCTTATTCTTTTAAGGGGCCTCTGCACTTACAGAGGGGATTACAATCCTCGGCTTGTCACTAATGAATGAAACAGTGGCACCTGAATTGAACATGATGTGCATGTCACTGCCTTCAGGAATTCTATTTACAAAGGAGGTGAAGTCTGTACTCACAGCAACTTCTGTCAGTTGTTGTTTCAGTAAGGCAGTAACCCGGGGCCTCGGGCTGATGAGCACCCTCCATCACCAGCTAATGGGTGTTTCCTTGATGAAGTGAGAATGCAGCTGGAATTTCACCAAGGGAAGCTGTCCTTCTCCGATCCAGACACTGACACAGTCATTCACACCTTCACTCACAAATTCAACAAATAAACTGTTTCCATACATCAACACCTGGAAAAACCTTCTGCTGAAGATTTTACCATTGCAACCCACTGTAACACTGCGGCAGTGCTGATGAATTATAAGGCAGGGTTTGTCCTGCATAGAAGGATTTTTGGCACCCGCCAAAGAGGTCTGACCAAACATCAAAGGAAAATCATCAATATTAAAATGATAAGAATTTGATTTTTAAAAAAGGCATACATAAATTTTACCCAGTTTTGTTAATTAGGTGTGTCATTCATTTAAATGTATGAGATGTTTTTGATCATCAAATGCTCAAAGAACATATGCCTAAATCAAATGCCTAAACATACAGTCATTGTCTTTACTGTAGGTCAACTGATAACGTTTACTGTCTGATTCATTCGGAACCAGAAAAGACCTGCAAGTAAAAGAAAAGAATTTACACATGCCTTCAATCAATGCATTGATTAAGTTAGTCACTGTGGGCTCATCAGGAACACAAGCGGGGATCTTGGGGAACAAATGGTAGCAGGGGATTTCTCAGTTTAATTTACTGGCTTCCTATTGTCATTGTTATTGTATTTTTATGGTTCTTTATTTTGCACAAAGTACCATCAGTGTGTACAGTGCTGCGCAGATAAGGTTTTGATAAGATTTTGATAAAGTTTTGATAAGTAACTTTATTTTTCTTTAGAATGTTTTTAGTTTGTTAAGAAATCACAGTTATATGCTGTGTTAGTGTTTGAAATGTTTCATCTCTTCTGAGCCATTATGCCTAATTAAAGCTGATTTCATTTCTATATGCATATTTTTAAATGGATCAGCGTGCAATAATTTTTATTAGGCTTATGTTGAAGTGTAGTGAAATATACTGAAAAATATGAAGCATAATCTGTTTGTGTGAATTCCACAAGGGTCTGCTTTTTCATAACACTGCCTAATGGGTTCTTGCAATAGTTTGTGATGGATTCACCAATTGTTTGATTATTCTGTGTTTTTATTTCTGTATATTGTAGTAAGGATTTTACTGTTCATAGAATCGTATCACGTTGGGAGCTAAGGTATGGTAATGATTATGTAAACTGTTTCACAATTCAATCTCTCAGATATTAGCAATACTGCCTCATGTTTTCACGCTCTCGTAACCCGAGCGGGGCAGTTTACGAAGCGACCATGAACGCAGCAGCAGCCGTTAGCAGAGAGGCAACAGTGAGACGAAGAGGCACTGTGGGCTTCACGTAAGTAATAAACAAGCCTTAAATGTTACAGGAAGTTATTTTATTCTCGCGTAAAATGCTTGTCACACTGTTTCAAAGCTGAAACTACTTGGTTTCGAAAGACAAGTTGTCTTGTTTGGATCTAAAACCGTTATAATCGTGAAGAAGTTTCATGGAAGTGCCTCTCATCATTTCCTCCTCTTGTGCTACTTCTCCGTTATTGCTCTTGTCGATGTTCGTGCTTTAAATTGACCGAATGACATACTGACAGATATAAATGATTTAGTTAGTTGAATTTATTACATCAAGCAAACTCTTTAAAAAGTATGTGGGTGGTTTTTAGCCGGAAACAGAACCATGAATTAACGGGTCGTTTGTTCTGAGGTGGTTGTCATGACGTTCCCACCAGGTGATTAGTTTAACAGCTAATGATGACTTTGGTTAGCTAGCTAGCGACTATAGACATGACTACAATAGGAAGACACTTCATCATGTGTTCCTAGGCGATCAGTCGCTCATGTTGAGTGGAGTTATGTTATCAGACTGCCCGGGAGAAATGTACAGCGTGCGCTGACTTCACTGTTGAAATATAATGGAAAGGAGCCAATAAACTAAACGGCAGTAAGGTTTGAGATTATTAATGTTAGCTGTAGAACAAGAGGAACATAGTTCTGTGTGTGTCAACTGGAGACATTATGGGATTTCTGGCTCTTTAAAGGGAGCCGATCTTGAGGAGCTAATCAAAAGACTGACTCATATTTATTTATTTTAGAAGTCAAAAAGGGGTAATTGTTTTTATCAAGGAAACAGTCACTGGTAGCAGTTATAAGATACAATATGGATCGGAATAATCCAAACTCTACTGAGTTTTATTTGTGTTTTATACAATATTTTATTCTTATTTGCTCTTAATATTATATTATTATATTTTTTCTGTACTGTTAAAATGTTCTTCTGTGATTTATGTTGTTTTTATTGTTGTTTATATCTATGATATATGGCAGTGTAAGTTGTTTGTTGACCCGGACTTGAAAGAGATGTTTTCTGACAACTATTGCGCTGTGCTCTACCTTGCATGTCGTTCCCAGAAAAGTGTGTCCAAATGCTGCTACGTTTCCTTTGACTCTGGCTCATTTTATGCTTTTTTCCCCCCTGTTGCTAATATCTCCTCCCTACGATAAAGCAGTAAATGTGGCTCCGCTCCAGTCTCCAGTCAGTCGGACTCGGGCGGCGCTCACACTTTTTTCTATCTTAGCTGCATATATAGCTGTGTTCACATAAATGGAACATGGTGTAGACAACTCAAACTCAGAGATGTCATTAGTCGTTCACGTGAAGGCAGACTCATGGGGCACACAGGTAACACTTGAAGAAAGAGTAGGCAATTTGCACATACGAATGGCTCACAACTGCGCACCAGTTCTTATTGTTCACCTGAAAGAGCCCTTCAAACGAATGACTCGTTTGCAAACATCACATCTCCAGAAGGGAGTTGCATTAGACTCCCTGGGAGAAATGAACAGCGTGCCCGAAATTCACTGTTGAAATGCAATGGAAAGGTGCCAGTAAACTAAACGGTAGTAAAGCTGTGAGGTTATTAATGTTAGCTGTAGAACTAGAGGAACATGGTTCTGTGTGCCGGCTGAAGACATTAGGTGTTATTTAGTATTTCACTGTTAGATTATTTATTAGAGGTTCCACATATCATAGCAAACACATAAGCCTGTTAGTAATGAACACACTGCAGTAATGCCAAAAGCTTCGGTGAAAAAAAGCAACTGGACTTCTTGTTTTGGTTCCTCTAGATCGGGGGTGTGACACTCATCTTAGTTCAGGGGCCACATACAGGCCAGGTTGATCTCCAGTAGGCTGGACCAGTAAAATTACAGCATCGTAACCTATAAATAACCACAACTTCAAATTTTCCCGTGTTTCAGTACATTAAAGTACATTCTGAAAATGTTCACATTTAATGAACTACCTTCTTACAAAATATTTTGAAGAATCTGCAATTTCTGCACAAAAATAGTTGCAGTTTCAACAACATTATGCCTCAGTTTATTATCATTTGCGCATTACAGCTTACAGATCACAGTGTGTCTACCAAGGCACAAAACATTTAGTCACAGTTATCTGAAACTGAACATTATAGTATCTTACTGCATGATCAAAACAGCTTGTCACGATCTAGAAATTGTTTTAAACTTACAGTTTTACAAATTTACAATTTGCAGTTAATGTCTTTTCTGTCTTTTTTAATGCTTTGCAAAGTCATCCTGCGGGGCGGATTGGACGCTCTGGTGGGCTGGTTTTGCCCCGTGGGCCATATGTTTGACACCCCTGCTCTAGTTGTTTCAACGTCCAAACCAAAAAGAGGCATCCAGCTGCTTTCTACTGAAGCTCGTAGAGTTACCAGGACCTGGGTGACTGGACATGTACTCAGAGACAGTACAGTAACATTTTAACATGAAAGAATTGTAAGTGAATACAAAATGTTCTCTTGTCTTGTGAACTGAGGTATACTGCCACTGGACTCGCCACTGAAATGATGGCTTTGTAACAACATCAGTTTTTGTGACTCATCAAATCAACTCAGATTTTCATAATAACATCCTGTTGCAGCTAACTCTTCATCATGTATATGCAGGGGGGGACTTGTAAAAAGGCCAACTTGAGCATTTGCTGTCAAGCAGCGCAATATGATAGACCAAATTTGAACTGACACAATACATCTGTCAGTGAGGCAATCATTAGATTTACAAAAAGAATATTCCTGATCACTTGTATTGTTCATGATAGACTACAATGTGAAACAGTGAAACTAACTTTCCAAGGTTTTCTTCTTTGTTTTTGTGGACGGTAAAACAAAACTGAGTTTTTGTACTGATTACCGGGCACCTCATTTGATTAATGGCCTGATTTTATTAGAATTTTTGCAAAATTGTTGCTTGTCACTTCATTTCTTGTCAAGCAACAGTAAACAACTTGAATGATCCATCCTTATCACATGAATGATGTATTGCACTGTAACTGACTTCACACAGTAACCTTCAGTAATTCACCTCTGATTCGGTTTGTACTGCTTCTGCCTCCTCCGTTCTTTTCTCTTTCTTGTTCAACTGTTTGTTTAGATATTAGAGTTTTTAACAAATAGGCTTCACACTCCTCTCTGATATTTCTGCCTCTTCACCACTGTCCTCATCATCACCTTCAGGCTGTTTAAATAGATATGTTATTTTTCAAAGCCTTTTCCTTCGTTTAGCACCTTTCTCTCCACCATTGGCCTTAGGTTTTCTTTGTATTCCTGATTCAAACGGTATTGATACATGTCCAAAGTGCTCAATACTAATTGAGTGTGACTGTTCATATATTCGGTTCTGATGGCAAGAACTGCTATCTGCTATTGCAGATTTATCCAGCTATTGAATATGTGTATGTAGGTATATACACACGTGGACAAAATTGTTGGTACCCCTCAGTTAAAGAAGGAAAAACCCACAATTCTCACTGAAATCACTTGAAACTCACAAAAGTAACAATAAATAAAAATTTATTGAAAATTAAATAATCAAAATCAGCCATCACTTTTGAATTGTTGATTAACATAATTATTTAAAAAAAACAAACTAATGAAATAGGGCTGGACAAAAATGATGGTACCCATAACTTAATATTTTGTTGCACAACCTTTTGAGGCAATCACTGCAATTAAACGATTTCTGTATTTGTCAATGAGCGTTCTGCAGCTGTCAACAGGTATTTTGGCCCACTCCTCATGAGCAAACAGCTCCAGTTGTCTCAGGTTTGATGGGTGTCTTCTCCAAATGGCATGTTTCAGCTCCTTCCACATATGTTCAATGGGATTCAGATCTGGGCTCATAGAAGGCCACTTTAGAATAGTCCAACGCTTTTCTCTCAGCCATTCTTGGGTGTTTTTGGCTGTGTGTTTTGGATCGTTGTCCTGTTGGAAGACCCATGACCTGCGACTGAGACCAAGCTTTCTGACACTAGGCAGCACATTTCTCTCCAGAATGCCTTGATAGTCTTCAGATTTCATCGTACCTTGCACACTTTCAAGACACCCTGTGCCAGATGCAGCAAAGCAGCCCCAAAACATTACTGAGCCTCCTCCATGTTTCACCGTAGGGACAGTGTTCTTTTCTTCGCATGCTTGGTTTTTGAGTCTATGAACATAGAGTTGATGTGCCTTACCAAAAAGCTCCAGTTTGGTCTCATCTGTCCAAAGGACATTCTCCCAGAAGCTTTGTGGCTTGTCAACATGCATTTTTGCAAATTCCAGTCTCGCTTTTTTATGAGTTTTTTTCAGCAGTGGTGTCCTCCTTGGTCGTCTCCCATGAAGTCCACTTTGGCTCAAACAACGACGAATGGTGCGATCTGACACTGATGTACCTTGGCCTTGGAGTTCACCTTTAATTTCTTTGGAGGTTGCTCTGGGCTCTTTGGATACAATTCCAACGATCCGTCTCTTCAATTTGTCATCAGTTTTCCTCTTGCGGCCACGTCCAGGGAGGTTGGCTACTGTCCCGTGGGTCTTGAACTTCTGAATAATATGAGCCACTGTTGTCACAGGAACTTCAAGCTGTTTAGAGATGGTCTTATAGCCTTTACCTTTAAGATGTTTGTCTATAATTTTTTTTCGGATGTCCTGGGACAATTCTCTCCTTCGCTTTCTGTTGTCCATGTTCAGTGTGGTACACACCTTTTCACCAAACAGCAGGGTGACTACTTGTCTCCCTTTAAATAGGCAGACTGACTGATTATGAGTTTGGAAACACCTGTGATGTCAATTAAATGACACACCTGAGTTAATCATGTCACTCTGGTCAAATAGTTTTCAATCTTTTATAGAGGTACCATCATTTTTGTCCAGGCCTGTTTCATTAGTTTGTTTTTTTAAATAATTATGTTAATCAACAATTCAAAAGTGATGGCTGTTTTTGATTATTTAATTTTCAATAAATTTTTATTTATTGTTACTTTTGTGAGTTTCAAGTGATTTCAGTGAGAATTGTGGGTTTTTCCTTCTTTAACTGAGGGGTACCAACAATTTTGTCCACGTGTGTAGGCTATTAATACTGGGTTTTGAAAGAAAGACTCCCCTTAACATCAGCGTACTGGGAAAATGTCTGAACTTCCTCACGGCCTATTATAACATTAAAAAATGCACACAATCCTGACCAACAGTGAACAAAGCAGGTACAAGAGTAACCTTGGGATAACCCTAGTTTTCTTCCCCTCAGTGTAATCTCAGCAGCATGATATCTATGTTAGCTTTTCCATGTGTCAGGATTTTGGAGCTGATAAGTCCTTTAATAAAATTCTAAAAATAAGAGTAACTTGAAAGTTTGTAATCCACTTAGTGAAATATCAGGAAAAAATAAAACGATGCTGTGTCGCTTCTTCCTTGCCGAGTGTCTGAAGTTGACTGTCCTACATACAGTTGTGCTCATAAGTTTACATACCCTGGCCAAATTTGTGAAATATTGTCCTTTATTTTTTAGCAAATATGTTTGTTAATGGAAACATTTTTCTTTCATTTAGGGCTGGTGTTCCAACAAAGTTATTTATTGTCATGCAATTGTATTTGCTCTGATCATTCATGTTTTCACTTAAGAATGGAGCACATTATACAATTTCTGCCAGGGTATGTAAACTTATGAGCACAACTGTATTAGCGATTGCACAGTCATGTTTATTTAATTCTGTCAATTGCCAGGATTATTTTAGAAACACAGGCATTTACTGGAAAATATATAAGAATAAAATCCCTTTCTTATGATAACATAGTTTAGCTAGAAATAAGATTTTACTGAAATCTTAAGTTCATGTACACGCTTTATCCACTTAATTTAAAGCAGCAAAAACTTTAAAATGCCCTAAGCTATAAAACATTACCATAGGACACTGTAGTTTTTTCACCACTAGTATACCAATGATTAGTAATAATAAAGGGGACTGGTAACTAATACTTGGATGTAGATTTGGATTTGGAGTGGTGACAAAAGGTAGAGAAAGTGGCATATTTTAAATTCTTTATGGGGGAATCAGTAAGAAAAAAAAAGTAAAAATTATACTTTGTTTTGTTATTCTTAGTTTGTCCTATTAGCGATGTATATCTTCTTGTTTTAATCCCCAACAAACAAGGCAAAATCCCTCTTCATACAAGTAACAATCAGGTGTTTGAACAAAGTGGTGCTGAGTGTGTTACTATAATGACACAACCTCACAGCTGTTTGCTCATGTAGCAGTTTGACAACATGTAGAAGAAAGGCCACATAGGAGTCAAGGAGAAACAAGAATAAAACTTTTTTTTATCACTGTGGAAAAGTTGAATGTGCTTCCTTTGTCATAGATACTGCTGAATGGAAAGTTACTGTGCTGACATCCAGTGACAGAGCCTTACGCATTCTGTATTTCATGAATGTTGTAATTGGCTGCTGAAGTGAGTCATCGGTTTTCTCAATTTATTCAGGGTTGTTGAGATAAATGTTTTATAGGCCATTTTACCGTCAGTCACATGACAGAAAGTGAACCAACTGTTTGGATCACTGACTAATTGTTGAAGCGCTCTATTTGAAAAAAATTACTAACATTTAGCATTTCCTGCTTCTCAGATATTGAAGCACTCTGTTGCTTGCTTTTTTATTTCCAACACAGTACCTTGAATATCTTTTGAAGTGTGTATTTCATAGATCAAGTGAATAATTGATTAAATAATAACAGATTAATCTGCAATGAAAATATTCATTAGTTGCAGCATGTTTTGCAACATATGTGTACATGAGGTGTTACGTTCACCATAAATCAAATTACATATCTATAGTCTTACATTTTTTGTGTTTCTCCTATGAACTAGACTCAAAAGATTTAATAAAATACAACCCAAATGTTGCTGTGTAATCAACTTTGCCATGATTGTCAATCAGATTTTTGGCAATGTTTTTCAAAAAAACAGCTGCCATTCATTAATAACGTGTCCAAGAGAAAAGTAGAACGCACCGTACAATCAATTTTAAAATGTGACTTTCCTGCGTGAGAATTGCTACCTCAAGTAATTTTGAGTGTTAAAGCATATTATTTCTCGATTTTGTAATTGTTGATCTGATGCTGTCCTGCTATCAAATTTCTCCCCAGATTCATACTTCACAGTCTTTATAACCTCAATCTTTTATTGCAGTGTGTTTCCCCGCTGACACCCAGGCCCACATCACCAGTCATGTGCTTTGCGCGTCTCAAAGTCCCATCAGAACACCTATAGCTGCCAAGCTCTCTACAGCCATAACAACTGCTGTCCTGCTTGTAGGTGCCATATGTGTAAATGTTGTATTGGCATCAGCTGTTTGTCACCTTTCACTCACGTCACGTGAGTCTTTCTTTGCTAATGTTATCTGACCGAACACACAGAGCTACAGATAGCTAATGTTAGCTAGCAACTTACCTTAGAACAGTCTTCTTATTGATTTTGAAGGGATTCAGCTGATCATGTGGTCTCCCACACTGCTTAATCCACACGCGGCACCTTTCTTCTTGTGTCTTTTGCTTGGGGAATGCAAAAAAATCAACACCACCCTCCAAGCTTTGCCGTTAACGAGTGTCGGACTTGCAAGTACTGTACGCACACCGCTTCATCATATTGTCTTCTGCTGAAAGCTTGACAAACCTCTCATGCCTAGTTACAGTTGCTAAGGACTGGACAGTAGCCATTTGTGGGAGGGGCTTAGCGAAGGGTCAGTACTCCCTAACTTAGCCTCTCAGTGACTCGTTTTTGGTTTGGAGTCACTAAACTGCTTGTGCCACAATGGCTCATCATCCAGTATGCTGGAGTTGTATTTGTAGTAGACAGTAGCAGCTGGAGAGATGCAGAAGACTTTGAATTTCATCATGTGAAGGCAAAATAGATCATTACCTTCACCGTCTTTGGAAGCCTTTTGCTGACTGTTTACTCAGCACAACTGTAGTTTATACTGTTAAAGCAGGGATTTCATGTTCCATATTGCAGGAAAAAAGGCAGTGCTACCACTGTGGGCTTTTTTTCTTTATTTTGTTGATATATTAAACCCTGACCAGAGTCAAACATCTAGCAATCTTTAAAGAGGAGTTAAGCTTGTCAGTGTCTGACTGTCAAACAACTTCATTTTGATGAGACCATATTGAGTTTACCATGTGTCCATGTAGTCAATATTAAACTAATTTTAGCCTGATGTGTGACCAACAGTGCTGCTTTTGCTGCTACTACTATTTTCACACATTCTCACCAAGATATGACTTGCTCCTTATTGTTTTCCAACTAAGCATTGAAAATAAATGTATGGTCTGATGATAAACCAGTCGTTTGACCTGTTTTCAGGCAAGACTTGACACAAATTTACTTATCAGTTTTTTAGATTGATATTTCAGCTACGTCGTGTGTAAAATTCAGGGACTTGCCAAAGACAAATTTAGAAAAAAATGAGTCGTCTGGCCCACAGTACCTGAGGTATCCTGACATTAGTTTATTAGAACTGAGTTGTAAAACATGTGGTCTCTGATTGTCTTGTTACACAAAGCTCATCCACAGGCTAAGATGACTGTTTTCAAAGTCAGAGTTACTCTAACCATGATGAATAACCTGATTATAACGTGCAAATTCAATTAAATACCCCTTTAGACATCACCCAAAATAAATTGCGGTGTGGTGTCATGACTCTGCATGTTAATCTTTGTTCCATGTAAGTGTTATAACATAGTTAGCAGAGATACCATATATTTAAGGTAAGACACTGTGCATTTGCTGTAGTACTGTGTGTTACACTCTGGCTGAAGTATTCAGTTGTGCATTTCTCTTTTTCTATTATACTTTTTAAAGTGTCGTTCTGTTATTTTTGTTCACTTTGTAGTTTGTGTTTTTTTTCTTGTAGTGTGGTATGGGCCATGCTTCTGGGGATCAATAAAGTCATTCTATTGTATTCATTCTATTCTATTCCTGTACTGAAGCCTTTATTTCTGATCTGGAGATCACACAGATAGAACCTAGACTCATGTTTTTGCAGTAATAGACAAGTATTTGTTAATTTGCACTATCTAGGTGCTTCATTCAAAGGGACTGTAGTATAGGTACCTACAGTAGGAGCACTGCATGATGCAGTACATAAAAGACGATCCATCTGTTTGGAGAGACTTATTCGCTTTGTTCATACCTTCGTTTTGTCTCTCGAGAAGCTGCTATGTGTAAATTTTATGTCTTTTCTAAACACTTTCACATTGTTTCTTTTAGAAAATGGTCCAGTGAGCTTGCTCGGAGGATGCCAGTTATGAATCAAAGTAATCCCAGTCTGTGGACACAGCTCCCTCAGAGTAGTCGGTCTCCATGTGACCGCTACAAGCATGTATGCTGCAGTTATGATGGATATGTCTATATCCTGGGAGGCAGAGAGAGCAGATGTCTCAGGGACTTCTGGAAGTACAGCGTGGGTAAGAGCCTCAGCTAATCAATTCATTAAAGTACTAACATTAAACTGTATGTTGTTGCTCAGAATATTTCAGAATCATAAATTTTCTTTTTTGTAATTTAAAAAAAAGCAACTTTCATGTAATCTTTATTCATTATACATGGAGTGAAATACTGCATGCTTTATTTTAATGTTGATGATTATGACTTATAGCTCATGAAAATCCGAAATCCAGTATCTTTAAATTTTGCAATATTATAAGAACAGTCAGAAAAGGATTCATAAGAACAGAAATGTTAAACTTTTGAAAAGTTTGTTCATTTACACTTGGATGGGCTTCTTCATTACAAATCACTGCATCAGTGTGGTGTGACATGGAGGTGGTTAGCCTGTGGCTCTGCTGAAGTGTTATTGCTTTGACAGCACCCTTCACCACATACACAGTTCTATGGGTTTCAGGGCACGTAAGTTGGTTGGCCAATGAAACACAGTACTATCATGGTCAGCAGACCATTTGGTAGTACTGGATCAGAAGTGCTGATAAGAGCTAATCAGTAATACTAAATTACAATGATGTCATAATAAATGTTTTGCAAAAGTTCACACAGGACACCAAAACAGTTAACGACGTGCATGGCTTCCTCTTGCTTGTGTCTAGCTGTCAGACGTGACTTCCTGATTGGTCTGCTGCCAGACAACTTTCAACCAATATCCTGTTAACTTTTTCATGACTTATGTGGATATTTGCATCCACCTTGGCATGTTTTCATACCATTAGTGCTCCATAATCATTCAACAGGAAACAAACATGCCTTCCATGTGTTTTATTTTTACATCAAGTAAACATCAAGTGTTATGTTTGCTAAAATGATGCTTTTACAATAACCTCCCCTCCCCCCGTGTTTACAAGCTGTAACCAGCATTTTAACCAACAGTGTGTATATATGGACAGCTACTCTACATTATATGCTTTTCTTACAGCGAGACAACAGAGGAGAATGAGTTGCATCACATAGAATGGTGTGCCACAGTGTGATCCTTAGGTAATCAAACAACTGTGTTCCATATTATAGTATTTAACGAATGGACAGAGTTGAACTGTACCGGTGAAGCAGCACCAGAAGAGCTAGAGGAACATTCTATGGTGGCTCATGAGGTAAAAATTTATAAGAAACTCTTTTTGCATTTTTTCTCTAAATAAATGACGTTGCAGTGCTTATGTCTCTACTAATACGACACTGTCTGGTGTCATAACCTTTTCAGGGTTTCCTGTATGTGTTTGGAGGCCTGTTGGACTCTGCATACACTCAGTGTAGATGTCCTCTCTGGGTATTTGATATTGGTGAGTTTAATTGTGGAGGTGCATACACGGTAAAACTTAAACTGGCAGTCTGTCGTCCAGGTATTGTCAGCACACTCTCCGGTTTTAAAGATTCAACTTGTTGTTACATGTTGATTCCCATCTCACACCTCCAGGTTCCTGTGAACTTATTCACTACTGTAGATCACAACTGACTGTGAAACTTGTCAGAGCTGTCACACTCTTTCAAAGTTGAAGTTGCACAGCCTTCAAAATTAGCAGGAATGTAGGAAAATATCACTTATGCTAACAAACATTAGTCATTGGAAGTAACTGTGACAAAGCAACCTGGAGCTGAAACATACTATTAGGATACACTTCATACTTGAAAAATTCCACAACTTGTTGGTACCTGTGTGGTTTAGTTTGGCTGGCTGAGCTGTGTGCCTGTTTCAATATTGCTTTAAGTTTTTTTTTTCAAATCCTTGCCTCTGTATTTATTTATTTTTATATAATTATAGCTTTTAGTAATATTTATGTCTAACACTTAATATATTGTTCCGGCAGTATGTCTTGTACTTGACATTGGTTTATTTAATTATTATTTCCACCATACAGTGTTTTACAGCAAGATGAAAAAAATTGTTCTCCGTGTTTATGTTCACAAAAAATATATAAAAATGTGTTCATGTAACCCTGTTTACCACTGGCCTTATACATTTTTATTAGTGAAGCTTTTTTTCTTAACGGTGGACCAAAACAGCTTCATGTAGCATTTGCTTTGTAGCTTCAATTCTGTACTGTAGTCTAAATTAAAAATTTGTTGTTTTACATACAGGGGCTGCACAGTGGGGTAGTGGTTAGCACTTTCTCCTTGCAGCAAGAAGATCCCTGGTTCCCGTCCCAGCTTTCCCGGGATCTTTCTGCATGGAGTTTGCATGTTCTCCCTGTGCATGCGTGGGTTTTCTTCGGGCACTCCGGCTTCCTCCCACAGTCCAAAAACATGCTGAGGTTAATTGGTTACTCTAAATTGCCCGTAGGTGTGAATGTGAGTGTGATTGTGTGTCTGTATATGTAGCACTGTGACAGACTGGCGACCTGTCCAGGGTGTCCCCTGCCTTCGCCCGAGTCAGCTGAGATAGGCTCCAGTCCCCCACAACCCTAGTGAGGATAAAGCGGTGTATAGAGAATGGATGGATGGATGTTTTACATTCAATCTGACAATCACTGATCCGCCACAGTATTGCCTAATGTTGTCCCACTTGTGCTGCCAAAACAGCTTTGACCCATGGGACATGGGCTGGCTGTTTTATTTTTTCAACTGATGAGTATATATATATATATATATATATATATATATATAGTCTGAAGACTATCATGACTATTTTTAAAATTATTTTCTTTTCTCTTTAACTACAGCTCTACATTTATTTTCTTTCACTGTGTGTGTTTCAGCAAAACAGAAGTGGGTGCACTGCCAGGGAAAGACCAGCAGTTCTCAGGTACTCAGTGCTTTCATTCAGATAATATGACGTGATATGAGAAAACAGTTTGCTCCTCTTGCTCTTGCCAAGTTTCGTTGTTAGTATTCATACAGACAACAATCCTTAAAGATTAGCAACTGACCTGTTATTGTCAGTAGTGATAGCTAACCCTAGATTTCACTGAACAATACTGTAGTCTTCACAGATAAGTGTGTGACGTATGTCATTAAGAAATTTAAAGGCCATAGAATTAGTAAGAAATGTTGCTAACACACAATATATTCTAGAAAAAACACATTAATTAAATCAAAACACATTTACAGATGTATCTAAACTGGTAGAAAATACAGTTAGCAGGTATTAATAGAAACCAAAACAGAAACTTGGGCTCTGAGAAAGTGCAATGCAGAAGCTTGTTTGCTCCCAGCGGTCTTAAACCCAGTCACATCAGATGTAGTCTTTTGTGGACTCCGCAGAACCTAAACGAGACAAATACAGAGACATGAAAAAATTAACTAAAATTGTAGGTGAGGTTAGTTTAAACTTACCAGAAATAATAATTTGTAGTTGAAAGCCTTTCATGTGTGTGTTTGTTTCTGTGCGTAGACCCAAATGCCTACCAATAGAAAAGGACACAGTGCTGTGGTGATTGACTCTGCTATGCTGATGTATGGAGGTTTCATAGACATTAAAGGATCCTCACAGGACTTTTGGAGGTTGGATTTTGGTGAGTTTATATTTTCTTTTGTGACCATGTGACAATACACTAATGAAAAATTGAGATAATCCACTTTACAGCAGCCTCTCTGCAGTTTGACCCATTTTCTTTCAAGTAAACTACCTGTCCATCCAGGCTTTTAGAATATGCTGGATTCCACTTGGACTAATTCAAACAACATAGATGTAAGAATGGAACTGTGTAAATCTGCCTTTCACACAACAAGGTGGAGTACATAAATTCTATTGTACAAATAAGGCGGGAGTTCATGCAAAGTTAGATGGAAGAACCTTTCGAACTGTCAGACAAGCATTTTTACAGAGAATATCTCGCAAATGTCTGCACACAGAAAGCAGCAACTTCTGAAAGCTCTATGTTAACATGCTGTAACTCACCCTTTATTTCATTTGAACTCTGGCACTGTGAATGTACAGTGCAAGTTGCAGTACATGCAGTCATTGCTGATACATGTGTGTATCTGCATGTATGACAGATACCATGGCTTGGTCCCTGCTGAGTGGTTCTGAGCAGGACTCATTAGGGCCAGGCCCTAGACACAGTCACTCGGCCATTGCCTGTCGAGGGTGCATGTACCTGTTTGGGGGCTTAAAAGGCTTGCGGGAGCAGAGAGACTTCTGGAGGTGGAATTCCACCAGCCAGACATGGAGTTCCCTCAAAAACAGGTGAGTGATTAATCTGTTAGTTTGTCTTTGGAAACTGTTAATAGTGCAGTAAAATGTAGTACTGAACAAAGGGACGTCAACATGTTGTATTTACTTCTGGATATGTTCCAAGAGAATTCTTACTGTCTTCAAAATGTTAAAGCCATCTCTTTCAAAACAGAAGACCAGTGTTTTTCACAAGGATTTACTAGCTTGAAAATTGCTCTTTCCTAATGAAACTAGTATTGCTTAAAGTCTCTGTCTGGTCATTGATTAAACCACTAAAATCTAATATTTAAAAAATAATAATTTTTTGAATTTTTTTCCCATGTCATTTTCACAAAATAACAGAGTTGTTTTCCATTGAAATATACAACTGATGAAGTCTCCACCTCTCCCCACTCACATTTCCCACACGCTTTACATTTGTACAATTCAGATATCTTTAGAATCCTCCTTCATTTGCAGTTCTTTCTTCAAATCAAATCAAGTTTTATTGTCATTTAGCTGTACATACAACAATAGTGCAGGCAAGATGAGACTCTGTTTCTCCGGGATCCAATTTTAAGCAATTAAGCAAACTTTATAGCAGAGAAAAAAATGGAAAATAGAAAATAATTTAAGAACACCCACACTTACGCAATCACATGCCCACCCTTCCTCCTGCCCTCATGCATACCCACATCCACAAACTTGGCAGTTCAACTATTGTATTGGTTGTATGTGGTCAGTATAACATTGGAATTTTCACTACATCATGGTCACAGCTGGAGATCAGACAAAAAGTTAAATTCACACAATAGACATTGTGTTGTGTGTTCCTTCCTGATAACGCCACCTGTGGTTGTTGTTCTCAGGTCTGGTCCTCCCAGACTGATGGGCCACTCAGCTGTGGCCTATAAGGACAGTATGCTTCTTTTTGGGGGAGGTGAGACCCAAAACTCTCCAAAGAATTGCCTGTGGAGGTACAGCTTCACTACTCAGACCTGGAGGCAGGTCGCCACATTCCCAGGCTCCAACCCTCCAGACAAGATTCACCACTGCTGTGTTGGGCTCGGTCCCAGCTACAAGTCTACCACCAGTGGTCCCTGCTCTATCTCCAGACCGCAGCTCAGTTTTCCAGATTGGAAATGCAGGCCCTTTAAAAACAAATGTTTCCCTGCCACACTCAGTTTTCTGGGGTCAGAGGCTGCTATAGAGCTGGAGACGTTCAGTCCAGACAAGTGCTACCACAGCAAAACACGCAAAAATTCTTCTGAAGTGAACACAAGTAAAGACGCTTTGATCGGAACAGATGCACAGTGGAAAGGAAGCTGTTTGACCTTTGAGAACAAAGCTTTCAAGAAACAGTGGAGCTGCACTGAGGAGGACCTGCTTCAGGAAGAGAATGAAGATATTGCCCAGCATCTGCCTGATCTGCTACTGGTTCTAGGGGGAAGACCTTGCACCAGACACAGTCCTATCTCCATATGGCAAATGACCCTAACTGACTCATAACAGCCTATGATGAACAAACTTTACAAATATGGTCTGTAAAAGAGAAGCATAAAAAACAGTGTTAAATTATCACTTTAACAAATCTTATGTTTAAATGTTTACTGACTTTGTGTATGAGAATATAGCTTGACATATTTTTATAACTAACTAAAATGTTGCATTAACACAAGCAATAAAATTTTGTGTTAACAATTATCTCTGTATCTGTTTGCACACTGGAATTATTATACAATGTCCTTAGACTAGTGTGCCGAATGTGTTCCGCCATTTATGTGTACAGGAACGTGCAAAGGAAATGGTAAAAACAACATGCTCAGTTGCTATGTATTGCCTTGTACTGAAAGTCTTTGACATACTTTAACCCCACAAGCTTCCAGATTGGCAGCCATTTTAGAGGTGGTAATAATGCCTACAGTATATCCTAAATCACACATGAGGGGGTCAGGGCTTAACATTTTGCCTGATGGCCTAAAGGCCTGGTTCAGTCACTGGCATGAGAAGTAAATGGTGCCTTTTGGCATGCCCAGTGAAAGATATTACCCCACCACTCGCAACTACTCAACATTATAAAGTGTAGTGCTTGTTTTCAGGTATACTTCTGAATAAAAATTGACTTGAACTGGGAAAAATTTATGGGAACAAAGAGGCTTTGAAGATTTCACTACTAACCTTCCCTTTTTGATGAAAATTGTAAAAATGTGAACCAATGCTTGATTTCACATGAAGTTAGTTTTGAAAAGGCTTACATTATCAGAATATTAATACTTAAAGAAAACTGATCGACCACATTTCACATCAAACACATCTAAACTCTCTTTGACATGGCTGACAAAAATGAGGCACCTTCATGATGTGATTTAAACCAATAAGAAGAATCAAGAATCTTAATTGTTACTGTGTTTTCACACAACAAAATTACGATTGGTGACTCCAGCCATCGATAAAAAAGTAGAAAAAGGCACACTATATACAAATAAAATTTAAAGAAAATACTTAAAAGATATAAATATGTACACAGAGTTAGTGCACATGAGCAGTCGGATCAGTGTAAGTGTAAACAATGTTTGGCTTCACAAAACAAAATATGCTATATTAAGGCAATAAGGCCCCCAGGGTGTTTTTCTGACCAAAATCCCAGCGGGGGAGAAAAAAAAAACGCAATAAACTCTGCTAAATGGACTCAAAATATGTTTAGGTTAGTTAAGTAAATCTGTTCAAAGAGGACATGCGCTTTGTCTGTGTAAGAGTAGAAAGTAAACTAATCAGCTATTATGCAGTAGACCAGGCTGCTCTAATCCATCCCTGGTGCTGCTCTTCATTTTGTTTGACCTATTGACCTACATTAATGCTCTCATACATGACACAGAATTTTTCTTGAAAATAAAAACACATAAGACAAATATTTTTACCAGGACTTAGAGTAACACAACCTGACATGAATTCATATTATTAGCCCTGTTACTGTGTATCCTCAAGACCACTATGTTACTTCTTGGTCTGTTGCAGTGGTTGCCAACTTTTGCTAACTGTTGTAGTTATAGCGAGAGAGCTAAAAACTACGTGTAACTGCACAGTACCGCCATGAGTGCTGAAATGCGCTGTGAGTAGTTTACACAGATTTTTCCCATTCATATAGTTTAATTTGAAGGGTTCATATAGGATGAAGATAGTATAAAAGTATAAACAATAAACATTCACACCTACGGACAATTTGGAATCATCAGTTAACCTCAGCATGTTTTTGGACCGTGGAAGGAAGCTGGAGTACTTGGAGAAAACCCACGCAATCACAGGCAGAATGTGCAAACACCATGCAGGAAGATCCGAGATCCAGACCAGGACACGAATCCAGGACCTTCTAGCTGTGAGGCAGGGCCGGAGTGGGACTCATTTTCAGCCCTGGAGTTTCATGCCGAAGACCAACCCATTTTAGATCATGACCTATTGTTATTAAAATCATGTAATTATAAAATTTTATATTAGGTCTACAATAGCACACTGTTCTGTAAAGCCATGTAATTCAGTGTATTTTTCTAAAATATTTCCAATTCAGTGCAGGTAAGGGTTGCTTCACAATGAGGATTTATTTCAACAAGAGTGTACATCTCCAACATTATTCTTCACAACAATATCAAAATCTATATTCTGTTTACAGATATCTTAACCTTAAAAATGAAACAAAAGAATAAATAAAAATATGTAATTTTAAATTTAAAAATCAAGTGTTGTACTGGGCTGCACAGTGGAGTAGTGGTTAGCACTTTCACCTTGCAGCAAGAAGATCCCCGGTTCAAATCTCGGCCTGGGCCTAGGATCTTTCTGCATGGAGTTTGCATGTTCTCCCTGTACATGCGTGGGTTTTCTCCGGGCACTCCAGCTTCCTCCCACAGTCCAAAAATATGCTGAGGTTAATTGATCACTGAGTGAATGGGAGTGTGATTGTTTGTCTGTACATGTAGCCCTGCAACAGACTGGCGACCTGTCCAGGGTGTCCCCTGCCTTCGCCCGAGTCAGCTGAGATAGGCTCCAGCCCCCCGCAACCTTAGTGAGGATAAAGCGGGGTATAGAGAATGGATGGATGGAAGTATTGTACTTTCTAATAACACTTATCTCTTTTTCCTCTGCAAGGAAACAGTTCCATCACAACTTAGATTTCACGAATATGAGAACATGAGTTAAAGGGCAAATCTCCAACACTATTCTTTACAACATTGGAATACATGTATGTACATCCTGTGACTGAGGGCGAGCACAGAAATCAAAACTATCAACCGAATCATCTTCATCTGTCACTAACTTGAAGTTCAGGGTTCTGCTGTTGAGCTGCTGCCTCTTTAATCAGTCCCTGAGTAGACTCTGCTCTCCAGGGGCGGCTCCAGATTAATTTTAGTGGGGGGGCACCGGGGGGTACAACAGATATTTTGGGGGGCCACCGAAAAATTGCAAGAAAAATGAAAGCTGCAACCAACCTCTCGCTTTTACAAAGTAAAAGTAGTAGGCTCAACGACAGTGTCCTGAGGGCAATTAAGTGACAAATATTGTGCAAGAACAGCACTATATACAACCCTGTCAATTTACACTTCTTGGAATGTTTACTGACAATTATCACACCTAAAATAAGAAATAATATTCTGTACTTTTAGCAACTAGTTCTCAGCTGTATACCATAAACATCATAGGGTTCTGTATACGAATCAGTCTAAATCAAAATGAGTACTACCCAATACACAGTGAACAACAACAAACAGTACCCTTGATCTGTGATAAAATAATCTTAAATGTTCTGTGCAGTAATCCATTCCATCCATTCTCTATACACCGCTTTATCCTCATTAGGGTTGCAGGGGGTGCTGGAGCCTATCTCAGCGGACTCGGGCGAAGGCGGGGGACACCCTGGACAGGTCGCCAGTCTGTTGCAGGGCTACATATACAGACACACAATCACACTCACATTCACACCTACGGGCAATTTTAGAGTGATCAATTAACCTCAGCATATTTTTGGACTGTTGGAGGAAGCCGGAGTGCCCGGAGAAAACCCACGCATGTACAGGGAGAACATGCTAACTCCATGCAGAAAGATCCCAGGCCGGGATTTGAACCAGGAATCTTCGTGCTGCAAGGCGAAAGTGCTAACCACTACAGCTCAGCAAACATCATAGTGTTCTGCATAGAAATCACAAAAGCTGCTCTCAATAATCTTTCACAGTGAGCAGATGTTCTTGTGTTGCAGGTCCATGGTCCAGACGTGGCCATCAAACAGGCCGGGGGGTCTGGCACCATGGACTTCCTAGAGCACCTCCTCTTTTTGCATTATTCATATGGGATGGAAATGAAGTAACGTTGGTTTAGCACGTCGTTCAAAGGCCTGTGGGTGTAAAGCAGAAAGCCCTCCACAATGAGGATGTGAGTCTCCTCCTCCTTATGGTCGGACTTCGGGACGATCTCTGTGTCCAGGGTGTTATTAACGCCATGAGACTTCTCAAACTTCACCGGGTTCTCCAGCCACGCATAGATCGTACTCATCATGGCGTCCATGTCCAAAGCAGTGATGACATCGTACTGCATAAAGCCATCTTCACCAACTTTAATCTGATCTTGGGGCTTGAAGAAGTCATCCTGATGCACCACGCAGCAGTTAGGCAGGTTCTTGATCAGGCGGTTGGTGAGGGTGGTTTTCCCTCCATTGGTTACGCCATCAATGTCGATGATATACTTCATGTTCTCAGATTGGTCAAAGCTCGGTAAAAGGGTCAAAAACGTCAACAAAAACCGGGTCTGGAGTGATCGGACGTGGAAGAAAGCTGAAAAAGAGAAGGTTGCAGCAGGAAACGTCAACTACTCAAGTCCTCCATGACGCTTGAGTTTAGTGAATAAGGTAAGAGCAGAAAGGGAGCTGCCGCTCAGACGCTGTTCTTCCACCCAGCGCGGACCTCTTTCGGTTGTCGCTGCTACACATACTGCCCTAGTTGAGGTTTTAGGTGGAATATTCCTTTTAACCAGCCCCTCAGGTCTCTTTGAGGATTTTGGATGGAATAATCGGTTAAACCAACATTTTAGGTGCATGTCCAGGGATTTTTGGTGGAATGTTTTTTTTTTTACGGTCGATGTGTGAGGACCTTGTAGGTGGAATGCTTCCTGAAACCAACCTTTTAGGTCAACATTCAAAGATTTAAGGTGGAATATTCCTTTAAACCAACCTAAATGTCATGTTTTGATCATTATCAAGTGAGAAACCTCAATCCAGACTCCTCATAATGACGTTTGAGATTTATGCTGCTGTTATTTGTTTAGTCCAGACTAAATGACAGAAATCCGCAACTGCAATTTTATTTCAGGACTCCGTTTGTAAATGTCAAAACAATCCATGTGACTCTAAAAACTCAACAGCTTTACAAACTCGAAGATTAAACTCTCTGCAAGGATCCAAAATAAGTTTGACTTCTAGATGAGAACTTTAACTATTCTTCATCTACTTCCTGAAAAGTTTGGTCAATAAAAAGACAAAAACTAATATTTTCAGCTGAACTAAAGACAGACTTTGTGATTTTTCTGCTCACATGTTGTGTTGTTGTCACCTTACTCTTTCAAATAAATAGCTGCCTAACCCCCTGGAAATCAGCGTTTGTCCTGTTTTTGTCCTAGACAGCGGGGTCAAAGTGTTTTTTAAACAACACACCATACTATGACGTTTTTACAGCAATGGTTCTACTATGAAACCAGTTTGACATGTCCAGGCGTTCTTTGTGTGAAAACTCAGAGATTGCAGGTATCAAAAGATGGTTTTCAACTTTCTTTGTTAACTTTCTGCTTCAACTTTAAACTAAATTTACTTCACTAAGCCAGTCCTCTGGACTTCCAGTAAGCTGTGTTCCTATTGGCTGTTCAGGTGGCTGCTTGGTGTTATCAGCAACACCCGAGCAGCTCAGTGTCTTCCTGCTTTAGTTGTCTGCAGTCAAACAATTCCTCTGCTTCTCTTCACTGATCCAGATTCGGCTCTGTTGCTTTAGTTTGTTCTTTAGGCGCTGGCTTGCAGCTTCCAGGAGTAAAATCATCTTTAATGTGCTTCTTGGTGTGTTAGGGCTTTGTACTGCATAGTTGTCTTGGTAAATGTGGTTCTTTAGCCACAATTAGCACACGATGCTAATGTGTGCAGTGATTTGGTGCAGCTGAGTTGTGTCTTTATCTTGGTTGTAGTGAGTCTTTAGAGGTTTTTGGTCAGACACATTCTGTATTCTTTTTTTTTTAATGATATATTTTATTGAACAAAATATAAGAAATGTACAGTATGCATACGAGTCACGTTTTCACATTTTCAAAAGGAAAACAAAACAAACAAACAAACAAAAACAAACAAAAAAAAAAAGAAAAACAAAAAAACAAAAACAAAAAAAAAACAAAAAAAACACAGCAAACAGAACATTTCAAACACCCTTCCCACCCATCCCGGGGACCTCACGTGTCCTGTCAAGCCATATATCAAAGTAAACATTCACACAGATGTACAGATACACATTTACTTACATACATCTCACATTTATACGTGCTTCTTGATCAAGTGCAATTAGTTACCACTGCCTGCTTCTTGTCACTTCTTACACTTAATGTAGAGTAAACCAGCTCACCTGAATATAAGGTTTAAGAAAAAGATACTTAAAGACAGGGAAAGAAAGGAGGGGGTGGTGTGGACATAATATAACCTCATTGGAAATTTGGTATTAGAGAATTATGGAGCCACTTCAGTGGCCGGTAGTCTATCCACATAATTCAGTAGAGGGCCCCAGTGAGAGTGAAACTTATGGGAACAACCTCGAAGTCGAAATTTGATTTTTTCAAGCTTCAGTAAATGTAATAGGTCATATAACCAGGGTTTAAAAGACAATGGCTGTGGAGATTTCCATAAAAGGAGGATTTTCCTACGGGCTATTAAAGATGTGAAAGCTATGATCCTATTTTGCCTAGGAGTAGTTTTTAATTCATCAGGAGGCACACCAAAGATTGCAATCTGTGGGGACGGACTAATTTCTAGGCCTAGAATGTTCGAAATGAAATTGAAAAAAGACTGCCAGAAGTTGGATAGTCTTGGGCATGACCAGAACATGTGTGATAGGTTGCATGGTATCTGTGAACATTTATCGCAGGATTCAGTTGTTTTGTCGGGGTAGAATCTAAAGAGTTTATCCTTGCTGTAGTGCAGTCTAAATAGGACCTTAAATTGTATCACAGAAAGTCGGGCGCAGCTGGAAGAAGAGTTAATCGCGACAAGTGCTTTTTGCCAAAGAACATCTGGGATATTTATTTGCAATTCAGTTTCCCACGCTGCCCTACTTTTGTCTGTCACTGATCTGTTAATTGGTGCCAGGAGGTTGTAAAAGTGAGAAATGTGGCCCTTGGATAGAGCTTTGGCCCGGAGCACTACATCCACACCAGTAAGTGGTGGAGCTTGGGGGAATTGAGAGGAGTGTGTCCTAGCAAAGTCTCGAAGTTGAAAGAAGCGGAAGAAGTCTGTGCTACTTAGGTTGAAAGCTGAGCATAACTGATTGAAATTGGCAAACACCCCATCTATATATAAATCCCCAAGTGTACTTATTCCTTTCTGTCCTAATGTACTGAAGCGTGAGTCAGTTTGGCCAGGTATAAATAAATGGTTGTTGCAGAGAGGTGTTGACTGAGGGATAGTGAACCAGCCATATTGTTTCCTAATTTGGGTCCAGATTTTAAGTGTGTTTATAACGACGTGGTTGGATGTATAGGTAGTAGGCGTAAGGGGTAGAGTACTGCACGCCAACGCTTGGAGAGATGTTGAGCAGGAATCCGCCTCCATCTGGCACCAGCTGAGCTGAGGTGAGGTGAACCACATCAAAATCTTCTGCGCATTGGCTGCCCAATAGTAGCCCAGAAGATTAGGTAGTCCTAGGCCGCCCAAAGATCTTTCCCGCTGAAGTAAGGTTTTGTTTGCCCTCGCATGTTTACCAGCCCAGATGAAAGTGAGTATCAAACTATCGATTGTATTGAAAAATGAACAAGGAAGGTAGATAGGTAAGCACTGAAAGAGGTAAAGGTATCTTGGCAGAGTATTCATCTTTACAGTTTGCACTCTACTTGCTAGAGATAGTGGTATCCGATTCCATTTCTGGAAGTCTGACTTAACTGTTGTTATTAATGCTGTGAAATTTAGATCTTTTAAAGAGCGCAAAGATCGAGTGACTGTTATACCTAGATATTTTATGCCCAAGTCAGCAGCCCGAAATGGTATAAGCGAAGTTGGGATTTCTACAGCATGTTGGTTAATTGGTAAGTATTCACTTTTAGAAACATTCAGCTTATACCCAGCAAAGATGCTGAAAGAATTTAAAGTAGAAAGAATGTGTGGAATGCTTGATACAGGGTCGCTAACATAAAGAAGAAGATCGTCGGCATACAACGAAACCTTGTGTTCAGTACCATATCGACTTATTCCTTGGAAGTTTTTTTCAGCTTTTAACGCTATGGACAGCGGTTCAATGGAGAGGGCAAACAAGAGTGGCGAGAGAGGGCATCCCTGCCGTGTGCCCCGGAAAAGAGGGAAAGAGTCAGAGCGTTGAGTGTTTGTACAGACTGAAGCTTGGGGAGAAAGATATAGTAACTTAATCCAAGAAATGAATTTGTTGCTGAACCCAAAATGTAGCAAGGAGGAGAAAAGATAGGGCCATTCCACTCTGTCGAAGGCCTTCTCCGCGTCAAGCGAAATCACTACCTCAGGATCAGTGGGAGAAGATGGGGTGTGAATGACGCCGAGAAGCCTTCTGACATTGGAAAAGGAGTGCCTCCCTTTAATAAACCCAGTTTGATCTTCTGAGACAACAAGTGGCATGATAGGTTCTAAACGGCGGGCTAGAATTTTTGCTAATATTTTTCACATTCTGTATTCTTGTTTGTGAACCAACATTGTTTGTCCAGAAGGTAGGAGTTCCTGTCCTGATTCTCTGTTTAAAAAGGTTCTCTGGTAGGCTGCAGGAGACTTTAGCATTTGGGCTGTGCTAGTTTGGTTTTTGTACGGTTTCATTTGGACAACTATCTTGAGACCCCTCCATGTGGTTTAGTGAAGTTTTCTGTAACAGTTCTACAAAGCAACCTGGAGCAGAAGAGACTTTGAGAGTTTTTAGGAAGTTCTGGAGACCGGACTTTGGAGCAGCAGAAACATTTGTCAGAAGTTTGAGCAGGAGAAGGTGAGCTTCAGACTAGAAATGAGGACACAGACACTTTCTTGACCCATGTGGTGAGGTCCTGTACAAAGAGTTTGAGCAGGTTATGAGGAGTCTGTAGTTCTTTGCTCCGAAAGCACCAGAGGAGTTGACTCATTAAAGAAGAAAACAGGAGATATTGTTGGTTCTTCTGTTGCCCTGCAGTTTCCTTAGACTGAATATCAAGTTTCTATTTTAAATGATTTACCGTGTGAGCCCAAGAAGACTTCAATAAACTCCCTCCATCCCCTGGGCACATTTTATTACCATGTTACATTTTTTTCTTTCTTTCATTATCTTTGTCCAATAATATGTTGATTGTTTTCTCCAGTAATTCATTACTTGTTTTGGTTTCTAAAATGTTAAACCCAAATATATTCAGTTTACTGTCATAAAAACCAAAAAGATTTGCATTCATGATGCAGGAATCAGACAGCTTTTCACTATTTATCCTAGTTTAGTCATCAAGATAGTTGATAATGTGTGAATTGTTGCAGCTTGTGAGTTGAAGGTTTTAATCTTTGGGGCCGAGTGTCAAAAAGCATTTAGAAACCAACATCAACAAAACACTCAACAAATACTTGAACGTCATTAAAGGGAAATCCTAGCCTAGCCGCGCTAGACAACCCACGGCAACGAATTTAATTCTCTGCCAGGCTGGGTCTAGTTACCCTCCATAAGGCTCGAGGCTGGATTCTCCTAAAACTGGCCGGACCAATCACCATGAAGTGTAGAGTCAGAAGGCGGGCATAACGAAGTGACGACAGAGGCGCGACGATTCTGACAGAAACAACCGGCGCACAATAAGCAGTTATCTTTCGACTTGGCTTTGGCCACAGCCCTTAAAGATTTGAAGCTAAAATTCAACTTGAAAGATAAACAAAGGACGGCACTTAAGTGTTTCATTGAGAGGAAAGACGTATTTGGACTTATGCTGACGGGATATGGCAAATCCTTAATATACCAGTTGGCTCCACGGCTCTGCTGGTTGGGAAGCTAATGGGACTTAGCCACACAATCCGCCGGTGCTCTCGGAACCACGTCAGCCTATTCGTTGCGTTGATTGGTTGTATACCTACCCAATTGCTGCAGAGAGATTTGATAGACAACCTTTTAGCCCGCCTCCCTCCCTGTCGAGCTTCCCAAGACCCTTGTGCCGTCCGAAACATGGGATCTAGCATGGCTAGGCTAGGGAAATCCAACTTTTGCATGACAATGTCTAATTAAAGGATATTTATTTCCAACGTAAATGTGTGATATTCATCCTCTGGAGCTTCTCTTCACATCATCTTCTACCTGGACTGGTTTGGTTGGGAGCATGTGCAACAAACATTTGAAAAACTGCACTTTAACATCAATGAATCACACTGAAGTTTAATCTCTACCATAGACTGTATATAAAGATGGACGTAGCATCTGGCTCCAAAAATGAAGCCCACCCGGAAGTGTCAAAAACTTGCAATATCACGCCGTCCGCTGGGGTTGGCTCCAAAAAGCTTTTGCTCCATAGACCCCAATTCATTTTTGGAAAAAATAAAATTTGATAGACTGATTTTCTACAGCTCAGGATTTTTTTTTCCCCCTTAATTTTCATGGTCAAAATGAGAGATCAGGTGGCCAATCTTAAAATAAATCAATACTGAATTTTAAATAAATCGTTAAAGTTGGTGGAGCCAGGGGGCGTGGCTATACTTGATATACAGTCTTGTCTGGAATGATTGACAGCAACAGAAGCCTCTGCGGTAAAATGTGGGGGGGATTAGTGAGTCTTCAGCTCTCAGTCTGGCCCGCCCATAGACTGGTCCTGCCCCTAGTTGCTCTCCGGTCCAGCCTGTTTGATGACGCTTTTTACATCACTGGCTCCAAAAAATCCAAAATGGCGACCAGGAAGTAGCAAAATCCGGGCGGGCTTCATTTTTCTCAGCGTTGAAACCAACGGGTGACGTCACGGTTCGTTCATGCCTGATCTCTACATAAATGAGACTGAGTCTGGATGTGCTGCTCTGTCATTAACTCCTACGTTTAGGGAAACTTCAAACAAAAGAGGACAGTTCAGATAAGATTTGAGAATGAGCTTATTTGGAACAAACATCTCAGACTTTCTGAGCTTCAGCACCTCTAGCAAGATAGTTTAACAACAAGCAACTCAAGAGATCCAGAAGTTGGAGAAAGTTAGTTTTTGCTCAGTTTAAAACCCCTTAAGCTTCAGTGTACCGCCGGCGGTACACCGACTAATTTGCATAGGAATTTCAAGAATGTCCGACGGCTGCAAACACGATTATACAAACACTATACGCCGATGGAAAGCTTAGATTCTCATGAATCCGCCGGTATAAACCACTTTCAGATCCGATTACTACAGCGGGTGAGAAAAACACATTTGTCTGACAAAAATGAATATTCATCCATCCGTTCTCTATACACGGCTTCAACGCACACAGCGCGACTCACATTTCCGGGTTCATTATTACACACAAAAAAAAAGATTCCACAAAAAACGGCCATAATCCAACCTTTTACATCCAGATGACACAAGCCAGTAAACTATTTTGTCCAAAACATGTCCTGAAGTCGGTATAAAATCCCCGAATCGGTCATTTTCAAGGAAATGCACCTCGCGATGCCCGTCCAATATTCCCCGTATTTTTCGTAATTTTTTTTATTTAAAAATAGAATATTAGCGATTTTTTTGTACTGAAAACGGCTGGAACTGACTGAAGCTTAAAGGGTTAAGAACATGTGGGATGCTAAGTTAGCTAACATTTCAGACTTTTCTCTGTGAATTCTGAGAAATAATTGACTATTTAATGACAGAGCTACACATCTGAACTCAGTCTCATTAAAACAGACTCTAATTCAGTGTCATCCATCCATATTAAAGTACAGTTACCCAAAATGCAGTGTTGGGCAAGCTACTTGGAAACTATAATGAGCTAAGCTACCAGCTACTCCGTGTTAAATCAAGCTTTACTACACTGAAGCTATGACCCACAGAAATGTAGCAAGCTAAGCTACAGCAATATGGCCAAAGTAGCTTAATACATTCAAGTTACTTTTTTTTCTTACCAAAAAATTTCAGGGACTAATGAAGTCAGTCAAACGGAGACAAAAAAATGCTGACTTGTTTATTATTAAACAATCATTTTTGTTCTCAGTGCTCCAAACTTAGTAAGTTGATACACTGAGGAATATGTGGAGCTATATTTAAAATGAATCAAACTTTTTACATTAGAAATCATTGTTTTGATTTTTTTAGTTTGTATTGGAGACATAATGTATCTGATAATTAAGTTGCAGTTGCTTATATTAACACACCACTTACGTTGGAGGGTATAATAGGTTATATTTGATATAATTTCCATATAAAGTAAGCAATGTTATAGTAGGTTGTTGCTAGAGATACGGACCCGTACCCGCAGTCTGTGGACTACGGATACAGCACTTGCCATTTGCCAATCAGATACGCGAGATCTGGTCACGTGACTCCCGATAGACGCTAGCGGTATGGACCCGTAGCATCGGTACTACAGGTACGGACCCTAAACCTGACCCTAACACTAACCCTAACCTTTGCTTACCTTTCAACAGTTTGCAGTTGTTAGCAGCTTCTTGACTCGCGAGACTCGCGTACGGGTCCGTATCTGTCTGGCAAATGGAAAGTGCCGTATCCGTAGCCCACGGGCTACGGGTACGGGTCCGTATCTGTAGACACTACCATTATAGTAAGACAATATTATACATATTTTGGGTATTCACGTTGGGTATTAAATCAAGTTTTATTTCTTAAGTCTAATATCTATGTAAAATCATTCAATGCTTTCCCAAAGTTCTGTATCCACTACTACTTAACTCAGTTTTGGTCTTGAGTGTAAGATTAAGATATTTAATCATTTATGCCATCACTTTTGTTACACTTTCTGTTATTTTTTTCAGCCATTTGCTCATTAGTGTTAACAGTAATACTGAAGAAGACAAATTTTGGTTTTACTGTTACCTCGTTTTCTCCCATACCTCTTCCCTCCTATATGTATCAGTTTAATTATTTAATCCCCCAATTTATACATATTCACACACTGCCACCACAACCTTACGATTAATTTAATTTACTGCCACGCGAATTTTAGTTGTTGAAAAGTAGCTCGTTTGTGTGTGCATCTTATACTGCGGTTGACATGTGGTGGTTAGCTAATTGCTGCTGGTTGTGCATATTCGGTAGTCACCTGTATATGAGTTCTCAGATTTGTATTTGACGTCTTTGAAGTTGACAGAAACTTCGCCTTGGGCTGGCACAGTAGGCATCTGAAAACAACTTTTCTCCGTTTTTTCACAAAAACTCATAACTATTTAGGTAGGGCCACGGTGACTCTGACTCCTTCGGTAGCTCCTCGTCTTCTCCCTCCTTCTCTGCCATCTCTCAGTGAACTGAAGCGAGCGTCTGTGTGCATGTGGATCCAGTGAAGTCGCAGGAAGGGATTGTTGAATGACGACATCAACAGCTCCTCCGCTTCTATTGGTCGACACAGACATGTCGGCGTTTGGAGAGGATGTCACTGTCTGATCCTTAAAAGTGTGAGATGAGACTGCAGCAGAGCAGAAAGCTCCGCTTCAAGCTCCGCTTCAAGCTCCGCTTCAAGCAGTTCAACATTCATCATTTTTAATGTAGCTTTTTGCGTTCGCTACCACGCTACATGACCAAAAGATCAGCTAAGCTGTTGAAACGTTTTTTGATTTTGTAAACAACAACGCTATCACGTCGTTACAGAAAAATGTAGTTAAACTACTAACGACGCTATTTGTAGTGACGTTACTGCCCAACACTGCCAAAATGTTTGTTGCATGAGCTCCAAAAAAACCTGTCCAGGTAGAAGGCCACTATGACAAACAAGAAGTGGAAGATTCCAAGCAGATTTATAGAAGGGGGAACCCGGACTGTACTAAGTGTTGTCGAGTATGGAGGGGTGTTTTGTGGGGTTTTAAGGCTGATTATGATTATTAGTGAGACATTTGCAGTAGATATTCCTTTGCAGTAAATGAAAGTATTTAAAATCTTGCAGTTAAACTTAGAAGAACACAAACTCTAACAGAAAACTTTGTTGATATGTTTTTGTTTTGTTTACAGATGTTAAGTTAAAGGAGTTTTATTCGTGACGTATAACCAATCAAATCACTCCAGAAGACAGAGCGACCACAGGTAGATAAAGATTCAGAGCCAAAGTAGCGCCATTTTTAAATTGATTTATTAGTGTAAATCAGTAAAAAAAATAAGATACTGATAATCAGAAAATCAGTCAGCCCACAATTACTACAATTCTACAATGTATGTGTCTTTCCTTTAACTTTTTATTTGTACAATACACGATGTATTATGCTGTTTTTTCATACCAAAGGCTATACTATGATGTTTTCTCAGAGACAAACTATGCTACTCTGTTTGTTCTGGCCCTGGGCCGCTGCACTCCTCCTCTGTTGTTTTCTGGATTGTAGTCAGCTGCATGCCTTCGTCCACCTGGCCTCTGTTGACTCGTCCCACCTGCTGTCTCTGGAGCTGAAGCTGGACTTGAACAGACCAAAGTACTGTCGAATCACGATGCCAGCTGCCTCTCTAAAGGCTCCTTCATCTGGCAGCACTTCTTCTGAGGGACCTTTGAATTGTTCAGAAAGGAAAACAGGGGACCCCGGTCCGTGTACTTTACGGCCATCCGTTTTCCGGATTGATATGGGTAAACGAAAAACCGGAAACCATCCGATTTTCGATTTCTGTTTGGATGAAGGTAAACGAAAAACGGGAAACGAGCCGTGTCCCGTTTTTCGTTTGGAAATCGAAAATCAAAAAACGGAAAACGAGCCTATATCTGATTTTCTACTTGGACAGGTGTCGCGCGTTACATATTATAAGACTCAGTGCCAGGAAAAGTTAGCATCACATTATAAAACTGATTTTCTTTAGTCCAACATATTAACACCACCTGGAACAGTGTCATGGATTGTCCTTTTCCTGGACCTTATCATCCTCACTATCTTTCAGGGTTCGTACAGTCATGAAAAACCTGGAAAAGTTATGAAATTGTAAAATCTAAAATCCAGGCCCTGGATAAGTTTTGGAATTTTGTAAGTCCTGGAGAAGTTTTGGAATTTATAATTTCTTGTGTATTTATCGGAGATTATTCTCATAGACATATATATAAAGATTATTCTTCGTGCATTTGTGTTCAGGCACCTGGCAGGTTACCACCCACCAGCAACAGTGACATAACGCCTCCCCTCGAGGCCCTAATCAGGCAGCTATCGGTCAGTGTAAGCGACAGCGTATGTACAAGCTGAGATGCTAATGCGGCAGCAATGCCCGGTAAATGTTGTTTCAACAATGCGTGGCTTTTCATGGACAAATATAAAAGCTGGCTTGAAAAAGATACGGACAATAGACACGCTAAATGTAAGCTTTGTATGAAAACTTTCGATGTTTCAAATATGGGAGAGGCTGCTTTGACAAGTCACATGAAGGGGAAAAAGCACTCTGCTGTCGTGAATGCCACAACCGCAGCAATTCCCATCAGCGAGTTTTTGGGCGCTAGCACACAGAAGAATAATCCCAGGCAAGTTGCAATGACTACGACAACAACGCAAGCATCATTGGACTACGCCTCTAAAAGTGACGTGTTGAAAGCCGAAATACTGTGGGTACTTAAATTAATAAACTCTCATTATTCGTTCAAATCGTCGGAGGACACCGCTAAACTATTCGCAGCTATGTTTCCAGACAGCAAAATAGCAGCACAATTTACGTGTGGTGAGAAAAAAAGTGCATATATCGCGGCCTTTGGACTTGCGCCATATTTCAAGAGACTTTTGATGAAGGAAGTGTCCCAACAAACAGCTTATGTGATGCTATTCGATGAGAGTCTGAACCATAATTTGCAGTCTAAACAAATGGATATTCACGTACGTCTGTGGGAAGAAGCAGAAGTCAAAAGCAAGTATATCGGTTCTGAGTTTTTGGGCCATTCAGCAGCGGCAGATATAGTGGAAAAACTGCTCAACACTTTGTCTGAAATTGGAATGAAAAACCTCATACAGCTGTCAATGGACGGGCCAAACGTGAATTGGAAGGCCTTTGAAATGCTCCAAAGAGCGATGCAACAACAGGTAGACAAGTCCCTCTTAAACCTTGGCTCTTGCGGTCTACACATTTTACACAATGCATTCAGAGCTGGTTCAAATGCAGCGGGATGGGACGTCGAGCACACGCTCCTGTGCATGTATTGGCTCTTCCACGACGCTCCTGCTCGTCATGAAGACTTTGTGAAGGCAACCGGATGCAGTGTCACAATGCTCAAGTTTTGCAAACACAGATGGCTGGAAAATGTCCTGGTATCAGAGCGGGCGCTGAAGCTTTGGCCCCACATCTTGACATATCTGAACATGGTGCAGAAGGGTGATCTACAAGAGCCAAAGATCAAATCCTTTGAGACTATAAAGACCACATCCAAGGATCCCCTCTTTGTGCTCAAACTGATGATATTCAACAGCATTGCCAAAGAGATTTCTCCTTTTCTATCCCTTTATCAGACAGACAGGCCCATGCTGCCCTTCTTCAGTTAGAATATGTTCAATCTTATGAAAGGTAAGCTACTGAGTACTCAAATTTATTTTTGATTCTATGTGTTTTTTGTCTGTTTAAACTTGAAGTAGACAAACTATCAACTATTAATGCATTGTAAAACATATATTGTTATTGATTTAGTTATTTCAGAGTAGGATTTTAGGCAATGATATTTTATATTTTTGTAATACAAAAAATACAAATACTACAAATGTGTTTGTTTTGTCATAGGACTAATGGGGCGTTTTTGTCGAGAGAAGCCACTAAAGGAGGCCAACACTGTCCTCAAGCTTCTACACTTTCCTCTAGAAGATGTGAGCTTTCATAAAGATGTCCAGAAAATCAACTTGGGGTTTTCTGCTGAAGCTCATCTCAACAAACTGAAAGTCACTAAACAAATCTCAGAATGGCAGGGACTGCAGATCAGAATGGAATGTAAAGTCTTCCTCACAACAGTCCTGAATAAGCTGCAGGAAAATGGCACCTGTTAGCCATCAGCTAGTAAGGAGCATGCAGTGTCTTGACCCAAGATTCATGAGCAGCTCGAAAGAACTCAGCCTGGCTAAAATGAAAAGGATCTTGACACATCTTGTTGAGACCAATCATGTGGAGGAGGCTTTATGTGATGATATTCTGCGTGAATTTGGAGAATTTTGCAACTTTGCTGCACAGCAGAGCAGCTTTCAAGAGTTTGACCCAAAGATGGATAGAGTGGACACTTTACTGTTTGAGACTATGGGCAAAGACAAGGTATTTTCCAAGGTTTGGCATGTTGTGAAGATCCTGCTTGTTCTTTCTCATAGCCAAGCAAGTGTGGAGAGGGGGTTTTCCATAAACAAAGAGCTAATCGTGGAAAATCTACAGGAAAAATCACTTATTGCTCAAAGGCTCATTGTGGGGCATATTAGGTCATTTGGTGATGTGGCAAATGTGTCCCTGACAAAGGAGCTCCTAATGTCAGTTTCTAGTGCTAGACAGAGGTACCAGAGCTACTTGGATGACATGAAGAAAGCAAATGAGAAGCAAAGGTGTGGGCAAAAGAGAAAGGCACTTGAAGATGAACTAGATGATCTGAAAAAGAAGAAAACCAGAACACATCAGGACATTACTGCATTGGAGAAGTCAGCAGATGAATATGCTGTTAAAGCAGAAAACACTGGCAATATAACCTACATAACAAAATCAAACAGTCTGCGCCGCACAGCTAAGGAAAAGAAAGAGTCACTCCAGGACCTAGACAAACAAATAGACAACAAGTTGCTGGAGATGAAAAACATTTAGATATCTGAATGTTTAAACTAAAAACAAAATGTCAGGAAGACTTTTGGGCTTTAGGATTTACCTTTTGAATATATGTATATATTTTTTATTTTAACTATATTGATGGTAGCGAATTTTTTTTATTGATATTTGAAGAGACCAGTGGGCCTGCACTGTCTGTGTTGGGAGGAACACACTCTTCTTGACCAAACCATGTACACCACTGCAGGCATATTTTTGTTCGAGGATTGACTGGGACACATATCAACTTACTCAGTTTGTACAGGGACAATTTATTTTTTACTAGGACACTTTATTTTTTATTGTATCTTTACTTGAACTATTGTAATTGCACTGCAGCTATATTGTTTTATCTTTGAATATATGGAACACTGGCCAAATTACTCAGTTGGTACTGGGACACTTTATTTTACTGTATCTTTACTTGAACTTTAGTATTTGCACTGAAACTCTTTGAATTGCCTGGAACTCTGGCCAAATTACTGAGTTTGTACTGGGACACTTTATTTTTTCTTTATTGTAGCTTCGTTATTTAGGTTTTGACTGAAGTACCAGTCTACTTACTTTGTTCAGGAGCACTTTATTTTATTTTATGTGTCTCAATACTGTGAAGATGTCTTATTTAAGATTTAATTGGATTTTCAGTATTTTACATTGCAAGTTGCAAAGTCTGTGTTACTAGATGAAATAAAAAAGAATAAATATGGTTATAATTTTCAGTTTATGTTGTAAGGTGTTATTTTGAGTCATGGAAAATCGCTTTAGGGTAATGGAAAAGTCATGAAAAAGTCATGGAAAAACTCAAGGGAAAATCTGTACGAACCCTGATCTTTTGCTCAGTGTCAGTGACATCATTAGCTACAGCATATATTGGGGGGGAAAATAATTGCAATTCAATTTGCGATTTTTACATTTTACACATTGAAATGCATGAAACTGCTAAAATTATGAGTCAGCAATGTTTTTTCTGCACAATGTTTTTTCTGGTAGTGCAGGACACCACACTGTAAAACGCCATGAAGACCCGAGCCTCGACAATTTTTGGTTAACTAACATCTATCAGTCAAAATCAAAAGAGGAGAGAGAAGAAAAAATGTGATTATTGCACTCGTTCAAACCGCAAGTGTGATTAGATTTCGATTCTGCCCCAGTGTCTATCAGTATTAGACCATGCAGAGTTTCAGTATTGTCATGTCACAATTAATCCTAGGTTTTAGAATTTGAATGTCCCTTGATAAACTGATGGAAACTATACCAAACACGTAAAGGATTTGACACTACAGTGTGTGATGGATTCACTGATATTGACTCTCACTTACAGAGCTGTTCACTGCTCTTTTCTCCTCTTTACAAACTGTTTTAGTTGATGCTTGACTGACATAAGTGTTCGTTAGTGTCAGAAACATGGTGGTAACAGTTGATTTCACCCTAGACTTTAATGCAGCACAAATTAAAATGTGTGTCAGATGATGTCATCCTTTGTACTCGGTACTTTGAAGGATTAAAATGTGTGTCAGATAATGTCATCCTTTGTACTCGGTACTTTGAAGGATTTCAAAAGTAACTAATTACAATTACAGGGCTAAAATTGTACTCAAGTTACACAGAAAAAAATGTACAAAATAAACCACCCACAAAATCTACTCAATGACAGTACTTTAAGTACAAGTAATTAGTTACTTACATCTTGCACTTTAGCAGTAATGTTGTCCACTGTGGCCTCAGCTTCAGAGAACCGAATCACCACTGTCCTTGATGAGGTGATCTTACCATTCACAATGTCAACGACATGAACGGCTCTTAAGGAACAGAAAAAGTAGTGGTAATTTTGGGAATGAGGAGGGCTGAAGTGTAAATAAAAATTTAAACTAACCTTTGGAAATCTTGAGTGGGAGCTATGATGCGCGTTGATCGCGGAGTTCCTTGTTGGGTCATACCAGTGGAAGTACAAGTAGAGGCAGAAGAAGGTCTACGCATGAAGGAAAATGGAACTCCCCCTTGTTGACCACCGGTTTGTCCACCCCCCGACTGGAGCGGGTCCCGATGAAGTTCGTAGTGTCCTCAGTGGGAAAGGTTGATTGAGGAAAAATGCCCTTCAGCCTCAGGAAATATCGCCATGTTCCCGTCATCAGTTATATACAAAGTCATGGCGTTAACCTATATAATTCTAATAATAACAACAATAAATACAATACTGATAAGTAATAACATTTCAGCGTTTTTCTTAAGTCGGCTAAAACATCCGTCAGTATGAATAATATCAACCATGAATTCACCTGAAAAATAGTGGCAATCTTGTCCACCGTCATGTCTCCATCTTTTAAAGTTACTCTTTTGCTGCCAGCTCGATACAGAACATAGCTTCTCTCCAACTCCATGTTCTCTGTTGCCAAAGAGATAGCTGTGTTTTGCAGCTCTCTGATGCTCAGATGCGCAAATTCTGCAACTTCCGGGTCAGCATCAAAATAAGACCGACCAGTAGAATTACGGAGTTTTGCCGAAAGTTGCAGAACTTGCCTGTGCATTTAGCCAGAAGATGCCAGAAGAAGTTGTTCCCGGAGTCGGACAGAAGTTGTTTATATGTAAATGTGTGGGGGTCCGTGGTCCGTGTACGTCTCGGAAATTTTATTTTTGATGTAAAAATATAAAATTAAAAATTGGCCTAAATTTTGTTATTAGTTTCACAAACTACAAAGAAAAAAGCAGATTTTCCTTTTTGTATAATAAGTTGAGACGACCAAAAACAGGTAATAGAAAAATAGCTGCTTTCTACTTCTCTCATCCCCAAGCTCTGCAAATGACCCGGAAACAGTCAGTCATGCACTGGCCTCATCGATGTAAACAAAGCTATGACATAAACATGCTGTTGTGACCATGACTTTATTAATGTTAACAAGTGTTTTTTCTGTTGTGCTGGAAATGTGGTCGCCACCGAATTATTGTGTTATTATTTTTGAATAAACGATAGTCTGATTCAGACCACTTTCTGGTTGGATGTGCGGTTTTATTACAAACTCAGTGTTAGCATTAGCATGAGCACAGCAGCATAAACAGCAGCATTTGTGGGACTGCTGGGACGGTTCTGTTCTGTATCAGAAACTTTTTTGTTTTGCTTTGCGGGTGCACATAAAACAACCAAGCTATTAATTGTTCTGAAACTGAATAAAATCAAAATGTAAACGCCTCACCCAGGTTAACAAAATCTCCTTGTTGTCTCAATAAGTGATTTTACAGCATTTTTAAATGGATCAGAGTTATGATTAACTGCATTTTCCAATACATCCAATAAATTTACATTTGAAAACTCAGTTTCACACTGCACTCTGGCCTCTTCGGAGGGAAATGGATCAGTTCCAAAAATGGACTCTCTCGTCAGCTCCGATCCAGTTTCCTCGCGATACCGGTCAGCTGCAGCATTTGCATCTGGTAGCTCCTCTTGGGGGACTTTGGCAGCACACCCTCCCGAAGCTAATTCATTTGGGATTCCTTTTCCTAGAATACAGAACAAAGGCAACTCAATAATCATAATCTCATTTAAAATCATTATTACTTACTTAGTGTTAGTCTTGAGCAATTGGGCCTGATGTTTTGGAATCAACATGTTTATAATTGTTACAAACATGTTGATTCAAAACCATCAGGCCCAATTGCACAAGACTAAGCTAAAACTAAACTATGAGTCAAAAGCATTCTATTTTGACAAATACAATTCTGAATAAATATAATAAAAATTTAATTTCATATTATCATTTTAATCCTTTTTAACTAGCCTACATTGCAAAGATCCTCAGCAATTAAAGTGTCAATTCTTGGATATCATTTAAATTTCTTTAACGGGAAAGTATATAATTAAATTAATAAGACAGACAGTAAAGCATGTAAGACACCTGGGATCTGATGTGCGTTCCAGGCCTGTACGACATTTGTGATGCCAATCCCAGCCAGCTGACAGGTCAGGTTTGACACACAAAACCGGGATAAGCCGTCCTCCATGTCAAGCTCCTCACTGTCAACCAGTTGAACAAGGGCCGTCTTCAATGGGTAGTTCACCCGTGCATTTACTTCTGGCCACATACATTCAATTACGTGGTTCTAGAAAACATCAAAAAATTTTAATAAACCTAAAGTGATTCTCAAACTAACACATGGCATTTTGCAAGTGCAGTGTTTTCAGATTGTACTCAGTCATTCATTTTAGGCTTTGACTTAAATTGGAGATGATTGATGCATTCTTTAGCAATGGTTTAGACATGTGTTCAAATTTCATTCAGTAGGTCAATTTTAAACCAGGTTAACATTTTGTCGGTGCTGACAACATTTAAACATGTTTACTGTAAACTTTGATCTCCGGGAGGCACTAACAACAGACGAAAAGATTGAAGAGGCCTGGCCCCAGAATGATGCCAAGCAAAAGACAACATGCAGAGCTGACAAGTGGACAATTGATCAAGAAGGAGAAGGAGAGAGATCACTTCAGCCTGGAGTCTTAACGCAGCTTATGTCACTGTCTGCTTAAACAGCCTCGTGGAAATTATATTTTAATATTCTTTGCATTATTTACTAACAGAATTTGCTTTAAGTATGTAAGTTGTGAAAAGATTCACGCAGCACTAACATATGGAGAGGTGGGACTATTTTTTACAGCGGAGTTATCTTAAGTTAGTTTGATTGAAAAACCTCATAAAAATTATTTTGCATTCCTTGTTCATATTACCATTGTTGGTAGCCATTTTATAATAGTAATATATGACAACAGGCCGTGGTAAAGGCTCAACATACCACAGCTAAGGGGGGTTTCGAAGCACCCCTCCTTAGCTGTGGTATATTGAGCATGTAGCCTTCACTAAGCAGGTCTAATATTTTCAAAAGTATGTCTACTTGGTGTGTTTGAGAACCCAACCCAGAAAGAATTGGAGAAGATACTTCAGAAATAAACACACTGTTGGTGTGTTACCTTAGTAGAAGTTGTTGAATGTAGGATTGTCTTTCCTGGTTGAGTCTGAAATGGGCCAGCTTTTCTTGCATGAACAGTGAAAGATAAAATTCTGTGCCACAATCAACTCTCACTTGGTCCCAGATGCCATTAGTTAGTCCAGCATGTCTGGATAAAAACAACATGTTTTATATAGTTATATCCACATAACATTGTTCAGTAATATATATTTTTTTTTTAACTGTAAACTTCCTCATAAATTATCAGATTGTTTTTGATTGGCATTGTTGTCCAGCCAACGACCTTCTTGCTGTAGCCGTCTATTGCCATGACATGAGTTACTCCAAACATGGAAAGTTTCTCATTCTGATCCATGTGGAGTTTATGTCCCATGTACTCCGCATTATATGGGACAGGGTTTAAATTACGGGCCCCCTAGAACCACATCAAAACACAAATGTTGTAAAACTGCACAAACACATGGGTGAAAATAGTGCTTCTCTTACCTGTTGACGTGCTTGGTGGTAGGGCCAATGCATGGATCTTAACGTCTTCCCCACCCTGCCCTCACAAGCCTTGACGTTTTTCGATGACAGGTAGCCGGTCATCATTTTGCGGCCAAATGATGATCCAGTCTGGAAGAACATTTTATGTTGAAAATTGTGTATTCTGAGCTAGAGCACCCAGAAGGTGGCGACGTTCACATTATTACTATGACATTCAGAAATAGTGGATAAGATTGTTCACAAAGTATATAAAAACTAGGCATGTAATTATGATAGACCGCTTCGACAGTGCTGTTCTGACTATTTAAGTTATTTCTTAAGTCACCCTGCTAGTCCTATAAATAAATAAGACAGCAGTGAAAAATCCATTGTACCCGATTTGCTTGCCCTTTGGGGTAACTCTTGTGCTATTGGGCTATAAAAATTAATTTGATGACTGATTTGATTGCTTGACGTTTGTCATCCATTGAAATAATAGTTAATAATTATCAACAAATCGGACGCTGATCGCTTCTTTTGTGGTGTGTCATGAATCCAGGACCATAACAATAAATATCATCAAAATACACTGTTAATGGACCATTTACCTCTTCAATCACCTTTGCCACCTCAAGCTCCAGCCGCTCGTCAGAACATGAGTTGGATGAATTTATGCCTTGCTCCGCACACCACCTTTGCACATTACGTGCAGAAAAGCCCTGTGTAGCTCCAAACTGTACGGTAAGCGCATTGACGATGTCGCTGCATGTCATCCCAGCAGATCTTCTCTCTGTTACAAAGCTTGCAAAGCTGTTTAAGGCCATTGCGACACAACTGCACTGTTTAGCCGCGAAGACAGGTAACGGCGCCACTCCGACTTCCTTGTGTGCCGGGCGGGGAGATTTTTTTTGTACCAACTATCCTAGGAAAAAAAATTCCACGGGCAGGCAGGCAAGCATTTAAACTTCCGGTTCCATTTCAAAATAAGACGGACAAGGACAACTCAGTGTCTTATTTCGATTCTAATGTTTGTTTGGCAAAGTGTTGGTGAAAAAAAAAAGGATATCAAAAAATAAAATTTAACTTCTAATTTGTTTTTTGATATCCGTTTTTATTGAAAAAAAGAAAATTGGAAAACGGATTGGTTTAAAAATAATAATAATAGTAAAAACCTTAAAAAACCTCTAAAAAACATTTTAAAACATCAAAAACCCTAAAACAACATGTAAAAGTATCAAAAACCCACTAAAAAACATGTAAAACATTAAAAACTCTTTAAAAACACGTAAAAACATTTTTAAAAAACCCCTATAAACATGTTAAAACTTTTAAAAAAAAACTTTAAAAACATGTAAAAACATTAAAAACCGCTCAAAAACATGTAAAAACATTAAAAACCGCTTAAAAACCATTTAAAAACATTGTAAATACTTAAAAACACATTATACACATTAAATAAGTTAAGTTTACTTATAATTTATGTGTAAAACCTTTACAATATAATTTAAATTCATTTGGGAGTGAAATGAGTTGACAACTAAAATAATATTCAAAGTAAAGAGAAACACTGCATCAGAGCTCATTTCACTCCAGACCTTCGGAGAGTGAGCACACACAACAGCTTCTCTCCTGCTTTTCTGTGCCCATAGCCTGAGGAAGGCCCAGAGGGGCCGAAACGTTGCATTGGTGGGCACTTTTTTGTTTTCTATTGTTTTTTTATTGGAGTTTAATTTAAATTAGCACTTTATTTGAATAACAATTGTTTTAGTTTATTTTAATTCCCTTCCTTCTTTTTTGGAAGGCGTCTTTAGTTATTTTATTCCCTTCCCTTTGTTTTGGAAGGCGTTTTTAGTTTGATTCTTTATTTTTATAGGAAATTACTTCCTAATTTAAGAGGAAGCCTCCTTTAGTTGTTTGTTTTGATTTTTTGATAAAGCCATGGTCCACAAATATGGACTTTGGATGGCAGGAGGTGCGCTACGGACGCAGAAAGCAGCGTTTCCATCAGCAGCAACAATGGCAGGGGGGCTGGGATCGTGGGGAGTTCCGGGGGATGGCCAGTGCACCCACCATCTCCTTCAACAGAAGGAGAGGGGACTCTTTCCCTCGACCTAGCCAGCGAGCGCCTCGCCGCGGGGCCCCTCGCTTTTTTGGCCCCCAATTTCGCTCATATGCGGCAGTCCTGCGGCAGCCGTTTCCGGGAGCGGGACGACGATGGGGCTTTGCACGGGCTACGGAGCCAGGAGTCCTGCAGCAACCGGCGGATCCGCAGTTTGGAGCGTTGGTGCGGAAGCTCCATAGCGTGCTCAAGATGGTGCACCATTTGCAGAACGTCGCTCCTACGCCTGGCAAGCCAGAACCTAGGATGATCTCTAGGATGGTGGAGATCCTTGCGGACATGATTAAGCCGGCAGCTCCCACACGCCAGACGCTGGATATGATTTCTGGCAATGCCAAACATTGGGGCTACACCACATGCCTCATTCTTCAGGAGCACTATGAGACCGTGCTTGAGGAACTCTTGGATGAGCTCTCCACTGTTTTGACCCGGGATTGGAAAGTGGCCTACAGGGTAGCAGTGCGTTGGGCTAAACGGAACCTTACACGGCTGACCCAGGACGTGATCGATCAAGCCGAGGCTTTGATCATAGCCCGGTCCAATCTTGATGATCCACCTGTAGTTCCAGCACAACCACCTGCTCCACAACAAACCACAGGGGCAGCTGAACCTCAACCATCTTCTGTTGGAACCACGGTGGCGACGATGACTGAGCCACCGGATCAGAGACCTGTGGTGCAACAACAGCCTCAAAGACCAGTTCCTCCACAACCGCAGAGGCCGGTAAGGAGAGTCGGAGTCTCGATAGCCACCATGACGGAAGCTCCTGATCTTAGGGTGGAAGGTCAACATCCATCCACGGGGGCAGATGCTCCACAAGAACAGCGACAGATCAGGAGACCCAGAGGCCGACCCCAATTGCAGGAGGACACTCTGCAGGATATGGTGTCTGATGAGGATCTGTTGGAGCTACACTCCCCAGTTCATCATTCTTCAGGGACAGATTTGGAGGCCCTGTTTGATGAACTAGCGGTTGAGGAAGCTATAGCTATAGCAGAAGCGGCAGAGAAGGAAAAGCGTTCCTTCCAAGTTGTGGCTCAGGTTCATAGAGATGAGGACTCTGCAGTTATGGATGAGGAGGATGTTTTTGAGGACTCCGCTGAACAATTTATAGAACCGGATCCTTTTAGGTTTCATGTTCACAGACATCCAAATACACAGAGGAAGTTGACGGAATGGAACTTGGTGGTGAAGAAGAAGTGGCTTATCATTGGGGACTCAAATCTGTCCAAAATACCACCCTTCCTCAATGACAAGGTGCAGATCGACAGTTTCCCAGGAAGCCATTTTCGTCATGCATAAGCCTTGATGGAAAAGACAATACCACCTAAAAATCTGGTGGTGGAAAAGATTGTCTTGTCCTTCGGGATCAATAGCAGGGCAAATAAGTCCAAGGAGACGACCGTCAAGAATCTGCAGGCGGCTCTCAGATCCACCAAAAGGAAGTTCCCATATTCACAGATATGGATACCTCTGGTGAACTCCTCGCTGGATCTTCCGGAGGAGGAGATTGAAAATCTAGAGATTTTGAATGAACATATTGAAAGAAATATGCCGTTCATTCCCCTCCTACCTGAGCGCAGATTCTGGATGGAAGCGGACGATGTACACTGGACCGAGGACACCGCTAGGGCCATGTATGATCACTGGATGGCGGTGATAAAAAACTAGTTCACCCCCTGAATCTTAGTCGAGAGGGGGATGAGCAGTTTTTTCATGCTCAGGATGTGGTGGTGCTGGCTAAGGATTTTTCCCTTACTCAGCCACAGCACAATCTTTTGAGTAGAGGTTATCCTTTATACCAACATTAGACATAGGTAGAGACCAAAAAGAGCAATTTCAATTGGATATGCAAATCTATCATCGAAAAATCAAATTGGCCACCCACTATAGAAACTCGAAAAAGAGGGACAAATTACCTTTTGTCGGTCCTTCCACTTGGACACCGCCATTGAGTTCTTTGCCTCCGGTGGTTGGTTCCCTCATTCAGGAGGATTGGAAGTCCTATAGGACACATTTTAGGAAAGTTTATGAAAAATTTAATATTTCATTGGAGGAGGCCAAGGCCCTACGTGAATTAAAAAATATGAAACACATAGTAATGAAACCTGCGGATAAGGGGTCAGCAATTGTTATTTTAAGCAGAGAACAATATATCATGGAGGTGGAGCGTCAATTAAATGATCCGATTTATTATAGAAAATTAGCAAAACCCATGTATTTGGACACCAAAAAGATGGTTAGTGAAATTGGAGACACACTAAAAAAGCAGAAGTTTATTAATGCAAAACAAAGAGAATATTTGATTGGCAATACACAACCACGGGAAAGGAGATTTTATATTTTGCCCAAGATCCACAAAGATCCTGAAAAGTGGACGGTTCCTTTTGAGCTCCCTCCGGGTAGGCCTATTGTCTCCGATTGTGGAAGCGAGACCTACTTCACTGCTGAGTTTTTGGATTTTTACCTGAATCCCTTGTCCATTAAGCATCCTTCCTATGTGAGAGATACCTACCATTTCATAGATATAGTCAGGGGCCTGAGGATCCCCGCAGACTCGTTCTTTTTTCAATGGATGTGGAGAGCCTCTACACAAATATTCCCATTGAGGCGGGAATAAATTGTGTTAGAAGGATTTTTGAGAGGTATCCAGACCCTAAGCGTCCAGATGAGGAGCTTCTTCAGTTATTAGATATAAATTTGTCCCGTAATGATTTTGTTTTTAATGATAAATATTATTTACAGATAAAAGGGACGGCCATGGGCAAAAAATTTTCCCCGGCTTATGCCAACATATTCATGGCTAATTGGGAACAACAAGTTTTTTTGAAATGTCACAAGAAGCCGGCGCATTATTTGCGTTATCTGGACGACATTTGGGGTATATGGATTGGATCGGAACAGGAGTTTTTGGACTTTGTGGGTATTTTAAATTCCCATGATCCTTCGATCAAATTAGAATTTGAAATTGGCAAACAATCAATTAATTTTTTAGATACGACAGTGTATAAAGGACCAAATTTTCTAACAAATTTCCAATTGGACATGAAAGTTTATTTTAAGAAAACGGACACACACGCCTTACTGCACAAGCACAGTTTTCACCCGAAACATACCTTTAAGGGTATTGTTAAGTCTCAGTTGTTAAGATTCAGACGAATCTGTACCAGAGATGTGGATTTCTGGGAAGCAGTGCGTGCGTTGTTTAAGGCCTTGAGAGGACGAGGCTACACTAGGCCCTTCTTGAGACACTGTCTTAAATCTTTCCAGGAGGAAAGTGAGAAGGATCAGGGGAATTTGATTCCATTAATTACTACATTTACTTTCATGGGGAGAATCCTGAATACAAAACTTAAAACCAATTTTGATCATTTCATAGGCCAAACGGACTTAATTCCAAACACGAGAGTGATTTCGGCATACAAAAGGAATAAAAATCTTAGTGATATTTTAGTTCGGGCTAAATTGCCTTCGTTAATACATGCTAAACCGCAGATGCTGGAACAGCAATTTGTTAGATTACAATTTGTTAAAAACAAACGGGAGAAAACTTTGTTCAGGATTCACCAAGGTTTCGATCCAAGGTCCAAAAATTGTGTCTATCTCATATTTTGTGTTAAATGTGGACTCAAGTATGTAGGTGAAACTAAAAATACCTTATCCACCCGAATGGTCCAACATAAATATAATATTAGACACAAAAAAGAGACCCATACAACTTTGGTCAAACACTTTTTGAGTCATGGTTTGGGGGCGATAAGGATGGCAGGGCTACAGAGGAATGTTACTTGGTCGGATTGGGAAAGGAAGAAGAGGGAAAGGTTCTGGATTTTTGTGTTGGGCACCAGGGAGCCTTTTGGTCTCAATGTATATGTTCGAGACTAGTTGGGTGTTGGGTGTTGATGGATATTCCATTCCTAACCCCTAACCTTAACCTTTGTGTTTTATGTGTAAGCCTAATCCTGACCCTAAGCCCTAACCTTAACCCCACCCTCACCTTAAGCCCTAACCTTAAGGTCTCCCTGACCTCAAGCCCTAACCTTAACCTTCCCCTTATCCTAAGCCCTAACCTTAACCTCCCCCTGACCCTAAGCCCTAACCTTAACCTCCCCTGACCCTAAGCCCTAACCTTAACCTCTTCCTCACTCTAAGCCCTAACCTTAAGTCCTAACCTCATGTAAATAGTTCCTAAGTATAATTTTTAAGTTCATTTATTTAAGACAAAAATTAAAAAATACACAAAAAATAATAAAAACCTTAAAAAACCTCTAAAAAACATTTAAAAACATCAAAAACCCTAAAAAAACATGTAAAAGTATCAAAAACCCACTAAAAAACATGTAAAAACATTAAAAACTCTTTAAAAAGATGTTAAAACTTAAAAAAAACCCTTAAAAACATGTAAAAACATTAAAAACCGCTCAAAAACATTAAAAACCGCTTAAAAACCATTTAAAAACATTGTAAATACTTAAAAACACATTATACACATTAAATAAGTTAAGTTTACTTATAATTTATGTGTAAAACCTTTACAATATAATTTAAATTCATTTGGGAGTGAAATGAGTTGACAACTAAAATAATATTCAAAGTAAAGAGAAACACTGCATCAGAGCTCATTTCACTCCAGACCTTCGGAGAGTGAGCACACACAACAGCTTCTCTCCTGCTTTTCTGTGCCCATAGCCTGAGGAAGGCCCAGAGGGGCCGAAACGTTGCATTGGTGGGCACTTTTTTGTTTTCTATTGTTTTTTTATTGGAGTTTAATTTAAATTAACACTTTATTTGAATAACAATTGTTTTAGTTTATTTTAATTCCCTTCCTTCTTTTTTGGAAGGCGTCTTTAGTTATTTTATTCCCTTCCCTTTGTTTTGGAAGGCGTTTTTAGTTTGATTCTTTATTTTTATAGGAAATTACTTCCTAATTTAAGAGGAAGCCTCCTTTAGTTGTTTGTTTTGATTTTTTGATAAAGCCATGGTCCACAAATATGGACTTTGGATGGCAGGAGGTGCGCTACGGACGCAGAAAGCAGCGTTTCCATCAGCAGCAACAATGGCAGGGGGGCTGGGATCGTGGGGAGTTCCGGGGGATGGCCAGTGCACCCACCGTCTCCTTCAACAGAAGGAGAGGGGACTCTTTCCCTCGACCTAACCCTAACCTTTGCTTACCTTTCAACAGTTTGCAGTGGTTAGCAGCTTCTTGACTCACGAGACTTGCATACAGCTCCGTATCTGTCGGCAAATGGAAAGTGCCGTATCCGTAGGCCACAGGCTACGGGTACGGGTCCGTATCTGTAGACACTACCTTTTGAAATCATGTTATTTTTCCGTAAAACAAATCACAGCTTTTATTTTGTCAGAGAACCCTGGAAACGTTGTTTATCCGTAATTCCGCTAACTTGACTGAACGTGGGCTGCAGTTCCCCTTATTTAAACGTCAATATGATGTATAAATGCAGATGAACTTCATATATTTCACTATGCAGGCATTTTTATTGGTATACAGTATATTTTATAGACATAAACATATTTGATAGAAATATAAGAAACGGATTTCTGTTTCCTCATAATAATTGAGTTAATGCCATTAAATGATCATCAGTGATTCATGTTTAGTGTGAAACTTTTACTTTGCAGCTATATTTTTGAAAAATGTAGGTCATTTTAAGATAAGACAATAAATGTTAGTTTTCTTTCAGATTCGGTAAATGAAGGCGGGACAGGAAGTCCTTGGCTCTCAGTTGGTCTCAGTTGGTCTTGTTGATCTCACTGGCTCCAAAAATCCAAGATGTCAACCAGGAAGTAGCAAAATCCGGGCTTCATTTTTTTATATATATATGGAACCTTTATTTATCTTCGAAAAATGAACAAATTGCAAATCTTAAACATAATATAAGAAATAACACATAAAATTATGGAAATAATATAGGAACACAGAAACAGAAAAACAAAACAAAAAAAAACAAACACCTGCCAGGGGGAGTAGGAAATTACAGAAAGATGTCAAAATGTTTACAAGGTTTTATGAGTTTGATTGCCTTTTGATTTGAGGAAAACATAATGGATATGATGTACTGCTTTATCTCATTGTGAAAAGCAACAAAAAGAGTTTTTTTATGTGTGAATTTACACTTGTGGATGTGAAATTTAGCCAAAAGAATGATGAGACTGATGATAAACGTTTCATTGGCCTTTGTCTTGCTTCTGTTGTCGTCAAGGAGACCAAACAGCACATCTCACCAAAACAGACTGAAATCCTTTTCGATATTGTTAGTAATGAAATAAGAGACATCAAACCAAAAGCTTTGGACAATGGGGCATTGCCAAAATAAATGAGTGACTGTCTCGACATTCACAGAACAGAAAGTACATTCCACATCGATATCCTTTTTGAATTTTTTACAATGTGGTCATTAAATGGGTAAAACCTATGAATTATTTTATAGGAAATGTCTCTAACTTTGTTTGTCAACAGGTATCGGTTAGGTAAGAGCCAGACCTTCTTCCAGTCAATGTGTTCCACAAATTTATTCCAATATGAGACCACATATGGAATCGTAACGATATCGTCTTTAAACAGGGATTTAATCAGCTTGTTGTTTTTGCCACGATTATAGGACAAGCAAATTTTTCCAAATGTAGTGTCAGTAAAGGATGGCAGGGATAATTGTTGGGTTCCCATTCTTGGTTGAGATCTGAACAACATGGAGATACCAGAAGAAATTGCTCCAAACACTTTTGCATAGTCTCCTGGCTTCATGGGAATATTAAATTCTTCTAGAAACTTATTATAGGAGTAGAGACGACCAGCCCTGTTAAATAATTGATCAACAAAGATATTGTTGTTATTAAACCAGTGATCAATGAAAAGAGATTTGTGTTTAAACAGGATGTCCTTGTTGTTCCATATAAGATATTTATGAGGTGAAAAGTTGTGTTTAAAGATAAGAGACCATGACAGGAAGGCCTGGCGGTGAAAAGATGACATTTTTACTGGGATTTTATCAATACTATAATTACAGGATAAGAAAAAATTTAACCCACCCAGTTTTGACAAAGTATGGAAAGGTATGACATACCATGGGGATTTAGGGTTTTTAAAGAAGTATTTCAGCCAATTTATCTTAAATGTGTTATTTAAAGTACAGAAATCTAAGAAATTCAGTCCACCATTCTCATACTCATTCAATAGAACAGATTTCTTGACATGATGAGTTCTATTTTTCCACACAAAATTGAGAAGTTTGTCAATCTCAGTGATGAGTTTATTGTCTATATATAGCGACTGAGATGCATAAGATAGGCGTGAAATACCTTCTGCCTTAGAAAGAAGAACTCTGCCTCTGAGAGAGAGATATCGTAATAGCCATTGGTCCAGCTTTTTTTTAGTTTTTTGAATGATAGGGTTGAAGTTCAAAGAAGTTCTTTTTTGTTGGTCCTTGGTGATCGTAATACCCAAATAGACAAGTTCATTTTTGACTGGGACGTCACAAATGGATGATTTTAAACAGTCCTTAATGGACATAATTTCACACTTACTGAGATTCAGATTTAAACCAGAGGCCTTGGAAAATTGATTTATAGTGTTTATCGTAATAGAGACTTGGTTTTCATCCCTAAGAAAGAGTGTTGTGTCATCTGCTAGTTGGGTAATGGTAAGCTCTCTACCTAAAATATTAATGCCAATTATCTTGCTGGATTTGATATGATCAGCCAACAGCTGAGCCACCAGAAGAAAGAGGTATGGAGAAGCCGGGACATCCCACCTGTTAATTTAATCGAGCTATTACTTTTGTTGTATAGAGTTTTTATAACAGAGAAAAAAACTCGCCAAAACCAAATTTCTTTAGAGACTGTAGAATAAATGGATGTTCAACAGTGTCGAATGCTTTGTAGAAATCTACGAAAAGCATAAGACCACCATCCTCCACAAGCTCTGGATAATCTAAAGTATCTAAGACAAGCCAAATATTATTAGTTATGTGCCTCTTATTCATAAAACCTGATTGTGTTTCTTCTATGATGGAGTCCAAAACTGACCTCAATCTTTTGGAGAGTAAAAGAGCCAATATTTTATAACCATTGTTAAGTAGGGATATCGGGCACCAATTATCTAATAGTAATTTGTCTTTGTTTGATTTAGGGATTAAAACAGTAATTCCTTGGGTCAGAGTAGTGGGAAGACATTCGTTATTAATGCATTCTTCAAAAACTCTATGTAAGAAGGGAGACAATTCAGTGACAAAGCACTTATAGAATTCAGAGGACAGTCCATCAGACCCAGGACGTTTGTTATATTTCAGCTGATGTATAGCATGCTGTATTTCTAGGTTAGATAAAGGTCTGTCACAGAGCTCTCTTATCTACTTCACTTATCATCTTAACCAGAAGGGAGTTTAAAAAGTTCTCAGCTGCAGTTGGGATAAATTTAGAGCTATACAGCTCTTTGTAGAAGCTTGAGCAAAAGTCTGCTATTTTACGTTGATCATCAGTAATAACTCCATTAATGTTTAATTTACTAATATTGTTAACAGTGGAATGATGTTTCTCTAGACTGAAGAAATAATGAGAGTTCTTCTTCTTCTAGCCACTTAGCTCGAGACCTAATGAAAGCACCCTTTGCTTTTTGGCAATAAATTACGTCCAACTTAATTTGTGAGTTAGAAAGTTCTTCTTTTTCTTCCTCCGTTAGGGAGTCAGGGTCTTTGCAGGATAAGTTGGATATGGTAGAGATAATCTTCCACTCCTCCGCTTTCCTAGCTTTGACTGTTTCCGCGCCACTCTTTCTTAGGGATTTCCCTATCTCATATTTGAGAACTTCCTAGTTAAGACCAAAACAGTTCTCTTTGTTTGCTTTGTACCAATAAAATGAAATCATATCCCTAATTTTGTTTTGAACTTCATCCCTGTGGTGAGTGTATGACCAGCAGAGTTATTAATAGATATGCATATAGCTTTATGATCAGTTAAAGGTGTGGGGAAAATGCGAACATCAATATTATCCTTGTTTAAACTATCCGATATTAACCAATAATCTAATCGTGACTGTCTAGAGCCAGTTTTATTGCTACAAGTATGCAATCTGCTATTAGGGTTCTTCTCTCTCCATATATCTACCAAATTAAATCTTCTTATAAAGGCAGTTAAGTAAGACTCTGTTCTATTTGGTTGAGAGAATGGAAATTTATCCAAAGAACCATCCAGAATACTGTTAAAATCCCCTCCTAACAGTATAAATGCATTTGGGAATCTAACCAGCCAAGAATGCTTTCAATGGTCAGCAGAAGGTTAGTGTTTTCCATCTTCGTATTATAGCCGTAAATATTGGACATTAAATAGATTGAGTGATTGTGTTCAATAACTTGGCAAATGAAGTGACCATCCGGATCACATTTTGTGGTTAAGACATTTCCTTTGAACCTGTCATTCATTGAGGCTACCCCAGCTGAACCATGGGAGAGCCATATAGTATTACCCCATTGAAATCTCCAGAAGTTAGTATTGTCCTTTGTAGAGTGAGATTCTTGAAAGTAGAAAAAATCTGATTTAAATTGTTTTGCAAATAAAAAAAAGTGCTTTTCTCTTAATGTTATTACGTAACCCCCTGGCATTTAGTGAACCAAGTGACAACATTAGAAACTAATAAGAACTATGTACAAAAAGAAAAATGAACCAAAACCTAGATAAGTCTTGGTTAAATATTAAACAGTATTGTTGAAAAGTAACAAAAAGCCATCGAGATCAGCATCATGTTAGCTTGTTAACTAAGCACATTAACGTGGTGTTTCAGTTGTTTAGGTATACACAGAAACTCATATCCGGGCTTCATTTTCTCAGTGCAGAAACCAACGGGTGACGTCACGGGTGCTGTACGTCCATCTTTATATAGAGTCTATGGGTCCAATGCAGTCTCAATGACGACGTTTCACGAGTACATGAGAGTCAAGTACGGACAATTATGTACTGAGAAACGGCCACAGTCTTCTTACTGCAAAGGTACAAAGCTGCTCGCCTTCCCCTCCGGCATCAGGAAACGTCTTCAAAGCTTCTTCAAATCCAAAGGAAATACAATCAAAAGATCGAACTAACGTCATTGGTGCATTCAGGCGCAGTCGGAAATCGGAGTATCAGTAATGTAAATTTCCAACGAAAATTTTGGGGGGAGCCCACGGGGTGGCCAATCATGTGCCCCCACGGAAGATCCGCCACTGGTTATGTGACGTGGCATCACGCTATTACTTTAATTATGTAACGTTATGTTTTACGCCACACAATTCACTTTGAAGAGAAAGTTCAACATCTTGCCTATGCCTACCTGTTTCATTGTCCTCATTTGTTGTTTCAAACCGCGAGCACGTTTTAGTGAAAAAGTCTACAATTTCAGCACATTTGACTGCGTGTGTTTAAACAGCTTTTTTCTTTTTATCAATTCTTGCCTTCTCCGTGCCACCTGTACCCGTTCTATTTTCCATCTTACAAACACTTTTGACTGTGTGCACGAACCATAGGCTGTATGGTGCGGACCTGTTACGTGAGGGTGCAAAAAAATAGAAAAAAGAGCTGCCAGTGGAGGTGGAGGCGGCCCAGGCCAGGAACCGTTGCAGCAGTATACATCATCAGCCAGTGCCATGGGCCTTGAGACTTCTTGGAGAAGTTTCTACAATTTCAGCACAAACAAATGTGAATATGAAAAGTTTGTTTTTGTCATTTATTTAAAGGTAAGCTTTCATATGTGCTATATTAATTGCACATAAGTGAAATGTTTCTAGCATTTCATTGTCTGAATGTTGATGTTTACAGAACTGACTTTTCAAGCTGTGTAATAAAATGTGTTTGTCGCTAGATGGCGCTGTATGTTCAGTAATTTGCGTTCTGACACGTTCTGAACTCACTGGATTCTAAGTAGCAACTCATTTACTTATAAATCCATCTTTTGAAATGTATTGTTATTTTTCACCTTAAATGAACCTGTTCGCTTTAAGAATTTCTGATAAACGTTAATACATGAGTGATTTAAAGAGGCTGAAAGCATCCAGTATAGAATGTAATATTTCTCTAAATCTATTCTTAAATAGCAGTTTAAGTTTGATTTTGAAGATGTGACTGGCAGTAGTGATCTGACATCCATCAATGACTGCCACAACCTACTGTGAAGAGTGTGAACTGTACACAGTATCGGCATGAAAGCTGGCATTTCTAGACTTGTGATTTTGAAGTCGGATGATCAAGTGACGTCTCACACTGCATGCTATAAGTAAAATAACCCAAGCCTTTGACGGGAAAATCATGCAACCTCTTCGGGGCTGTGTGTTACCATAACAAAACCTTGTTTCATCGGTGCGGCTGTGACTCTGGAGATGTAGTATCTAGTCTTAATCCCTCGCGTCCAGTTGGTGGAAATCCCCACGTGGTTTCTCCTGTATAAAAACTTTGGGTGTGCAGAGCCCCTGTTGCCGTGATTGCAAAAGGAGAAAAGGGTCTGAGTGAGCAGCATCTTACAGGACGCACGAGAACTGGCCATCCACAGCTGCGCGCACCGCACACGGTACCCAGGCGCATACACAAAAGATACGGGACCTATCGAACGCAGTTATTCTCCTTTGGACTGCAGCTGCAGTGGATCCTCAGCTGTTTGAATGGGAGAGTGGGGACGGAACACCTTTGGACACCCAGGGGGGTTATTTAGATTCGTCGGCGTGGCACTGCGCTTGTCCTCTTTTATTTTGGTAGATTACACGTCTGAACTAAATGTGGTATGACAGAAGCGCTTCAACAATCAAAACTCCTGTGTGCGCCTCGTAATTACAGAGATGAACTTTTATTTCGGGCAGAGGAAAGAAGCATTACTGGATAACAAGCTGAATGCATAACGACTGGAGTAAATTCGCCTCCCAGTTTCAGTAGCACTCTTGAATATTTGGGGAATACAACGGTTTCGGTGGCTTCTGCGGATTCCTTGAGGTGTCTCACTTCTGGAGCACCAGTGGATGTTCTCCAGGAACTTGCAAATTTGTAAATGAACAGTAGTTTTAAGCTGATATTTCACTGTTTTTCTTTCATCGCAAGAAAAATGAGCTTATACAGTGTTGCATTGTCCTGTTTAGTTGCGTGCGTTCTGTCCGTGCGCTGCAGCTCGGTGACCGGGACAGAGACTCAGAGTTCGCCCCAGGAGTCGTGTGCGTCCTGCGGCCTCAGGGCGCCTGATCAGTCGGAGCGGGTGAACATAGACTTCTTAGAGGCGGTGAAGAGGCACATACTGAACAGGCTACAGATGAGAGACCGACCTAACATCACCCATCCCATCCCGAAGGCTGCGATGGTCACGGCGCTGAGGAGGCTGCACGCCGGTAAAGTCCGAGAAGACGGCCGGGTGGAGATCCCCAGCTTTGAAGGGCAGGCTGCCTTCAACAACGAGGTTCAAGCGGAGACCTCTGAGATTATCAGCTTTGCCGAGTCAGGTAATAATCAATAATTCATTGCACATGTCTAAATTGACCTCTGGATGAACCCATTCACCGTCTAACTTCATGTAATAAGCAGTGCAGGAACCAGGTGAGTTAATAACCTAAAAGCAATTTCGTTCACAGATTAAATGTTGTTTTTAAGCTTATCCCGTCGATATGACCAACCAGCAGAGACACAATAGACGAAATCGTCATAACAATAGCCATAAACTAATTGGATCCAGAGCAGTCATCATTTTCATCATTTTATTGCATCACAGTTCCCTCCTGCCTCAAGCCAGTGGCTGTTAATCCTGTATCAGCCCGATGGAAATTAAAAAGAAATGAAACTAAAGAAAGAGTCCTTAAATTACCCCTATGTGTTGTCTAGGGGATAAAAAGAACCTCTGAATCCAATTTCATCACTAAAGCTGAGCTCACACTCAATACTCCAATGTATAAAGCCCTCTTTTAAATACGGACAAAGTCCTTCAATTGGCCATTTATCCCTTCCTCTAAGAATGTGTATCTAACTAATTCTCAGAAGTCCAAAGAGAACACCCTTTCCTCGCTCTTTCCTCTCTCTCACACACACCCCCTCCCTACACACTCAGGCTCTCTCTGTCACATGCACCTAAAATCATCTGCACTTGACAGAATCCAATAATTGTCAGTTAGCACAGTGGGAATATTGTCTTTGACACAAACTGTTATTTTAACAAAAAGAAAATATGCAGTTAAAGACCCCAAAATAGGATGTTTTTAACACACACACACACACAATTCTGTCTTTTCCTATTGGCCCTGCTGGTACAATTAGCCTGAATGAACTGCTAGGTCCTGTCTTCCAATGGGAATGATCTGAGCACCCTCATGACAAGGGAACAAAAGCCAGGCAATTATTATAAGAGCACTATGTGTTCCTGCTGAACACAACATGTCAACGTAGAGAAGAAAAAAACAGGGAAAACAAAAGAAATTGCTTAGAATAATGCATGAGACATTTGAGTCCATGCAGGGTTGGATTGGGGGAGTGTGGGTGGAGGGGTATGGTATTGATGAGGGTGGTGGGGGGCGATAGTGTGTGTGTGCCCATATAACAGCGTTGTGAAGAATGCTTTTGTCATTACAAAGGTTCGCTGGGCTCCTTTGCTTCTTCTTCTTCTTCTACTTCTGTTTTTTTTTCTAGCTCTATTCTTCCTCACACCTTTGAGCTTTTGTGTGGCATTGTACCATGGAGCTGGCTTGGGTCCCTGCTCCCTAGACCCCGTCTGCCTCTTGGCCAGCTGGCTCACGCCCCCCAGATCGGATGATGCCAGCCGGGGCATGGCTCAGAGGCAAGGTCTCCAGAAAGCTCTGAAGCCAGGGGAGCTTGTCCCACAAGTATGAGGGAGCCTGAATTGTTGTTTTAGGACAAGGAGGGTTGGGGGTGAGGTTGGCATATGTTTAGCCAACAGCAACCCAGCAAATGGATGTGGATAGGTGTTTTTGTGCTCTGTGCATGTGTGGAGCAGGGATGTCAGCTTGTCTCCTCTGCCTCATTTCAGCACAGGGTTAACTGCAGCTTCTTATCTCTGGTTGCGGTAGTACAGAGGTAAGAGGTCTGCCAAGTGGCCCCGGGCAGGTGAGAGAGATGATGCCAATCTCCCTTCTCCCTTGACATGCTCCCATGGGTTCTCACTGAGGGATTCGGTGTCCCGTATCCACGGGAGCGGAGCGGGGAACACAGGCAGGGAAGAAGGGAGGGCAAAAGAGAGGGGGCGATGGAGAAGTTTAGATCGGTGCTTCTCGATTGCTCGCTATAGCTGTTTGGACCCAGTGAACTTGTGGCAAGTGGTCCAAGACTCGGAATTAAGACTTCATTATGGGAGGTCATTAACTTCGGCCTGGTTCCTCTGAGGATCGGGTTGGCAGGTTTACTCCAGGACACAACTCTTTCATGAGGAGCTGTCAGTCATGGCTATCCTGGACTCACTCCAGACATTTTCCACATTCACTCACAAGGGTGCATTTCAGTCAGTGGCCAGGCTGCTACTGTATAGCTTGTGGTGCTATAAATGATTTATACAGTGTTATTAGAAATTCCTCTGCAGTAAAGCTTTAACAGCTCCAAGTTCAGTGCTGTTGTGGCTTTGAACCTCTGGCCAAAAGTCCACAGCCTCAACCCTAAACCTCCATCCTCTCCATCCCCCCCACTTCTTCTCCCTCTATGAGGAATTCCTGGAGAGCTGGCACTCAGACCTGAGGGATGGCTACCATGTGTGTGCACACTCCTGCTCATGTTAGAGTCACAGACGCTCTGCCGAGTCCTCATCCTTCCATGACGTGTGGTCTTGTCGACAGCGGCTTTGAGTAATGAGCTCTGGAGCACTCTGCTTGCCTTCTTGCTTCCATGGCCTCTTCTACAACTCAGTGGCGCAGGTGGAGACACGCTGAAGCAGCTCTTTATCCACCAGAGCCCACCCAGGTGTCCTGCCTGCTGATAATCACTAGCAACTTTTCCACTGTCGGGTCAGGCTAGGCGTGTCCGGGCCAGCTCCAAATTGTTTGTAGCACTGGATAAAGAGAACAATAAGCCCTTTAAAAGTCATGTGGCATGTTGGTATATGCTCTTAAAACATAGGGAGCTATATGATCAAAGTTGAATGAAAAAAAATATTGTAGAAATGATGTTGAAGCTGACAAAAACAGAGTGATGTTAAGTGCACAGCTCAGGGAATCATTCATTCATCCCCAAGTAGCTACTGGGTCAAATACTGCATTTTAACATTACATACTTTTGTCACCTAAAGGTCTGTTTAATAGTGGTTGCAGAGCTGTTGATGGTATGCCACAGTCTTCATCAGCAGATGGAGCATGGCAGTTGTGATGGAATTGCAGATGTTCCCGTTTCCATTTACCTAAGCACTGGAAATTTAAGAAATCATTTGAGAGGTTGTTGAAATGCTGAGAAAATTGGACCTTTACAGCTTCATGGATGACTGGCAAGCTCTGTCCCCTGGGTCATTACTGAGAGCTCTGACGCAGCTACTGAAGTGACTTTCATCTGAGATTGGTTTGTTAGCTGTAGATTACACAGTTTAAGTTCAATTTCTGTTTGCGTTTCCTACTCTGGCTGTAGCACATTTGTAGTTTTATGTATTTGTTAGTAATCATTATTGCATCTTCATTCATTGTTCCTGATGTTTTCTAAAAGCTGCCAAGTAGAGTTTTGAATTGGAGCCAAAGTCAATTAATCAAACTGCTAATTGACAGAAACAATTGGGTCATTTTTAACAGGCTATTTAAAGGAAAGTCTTTGGACTTAATTGTTTGACAAAACAAGCAATTTGTTGTCATCCTGGGAGATTTAATAGACAATCTAAAGCAGATTTATCAGTATCAAAATTATAATTTACTTAAAGCTCAGTTACAAATAGCAACTAGCGACTGTGTAATAGCATCATTTGTTGTCATATTTACAGATATTTGTGAAAATGCTATAACTGTCAATGCTGCATCTTCTAGCTCTTTGTAGGAAAGGCTTTAACAGCATATGGTGTGGGTATTCTGGGATAATACAAATACTGGAACCAAACTGCATTACTAGGACTGATTAAAAAAGCAGCTTCACAGAGTCCTGATCAGTTTTATTTCCCACGTTTGCTAGCTGCCTGTTTATCACTGTCACCGAGTTCTCATTGCTGTGTGATGCCCCCTTTTTTAAACTCAGAGCTGTTGAGACACGCAAGATTGCACTGAATGCGTTGAATGAGGTGAGGTTAGTTACTTGTAGCCCTAGGGGGCCTTTACAGAAGTCACAGGCAAAACTGCTGTTTAGCTGATTTTTCAATGCTGCTTACTTCAGCTAGATTTCAGCATATACTCGATTTGCACTGTGATACTTCACCCACGGGCTTTGGTACAAGAAGGCTGATATTTGCTGTATTGCTTGCTGCAGAGATGGATGTGTGTCTATGCACGGGTGGATGCAAATGTGTGTGTGCACAGTGCTTGAGCTGCCAGCTGACATGCTACAGAGAGGAGTGCTGGTCTGAACAGGTCCCTGTGTAAATGTAAAGCTGCAGTTTACAGGAGGAAGAGGCGTGAGGCGCCTTAAAGAGGGGGCCCGTCTTTGGTGGCCACCTGTTGACAGTGACACACACTAATCAGTCGGCAAACAAAGTAATTTAGCCGCTTTCAAAGACACTGCTCTGCTTGAGCACATTGTACCAAATCTCCTGAAATAGAAACCTTTCAAGTTACCTCGGGGTAATTTGGAAGACATCATTAGGCTTTAAATAAAAAAGAAAAAAATCCTCCAAGGGAGAACCCAGCGCCACCTTCAGACACCCGGGATCTCTTCATTGTGCTGCTTTAGAAAGTGGCCAGTGTCATGTAAATGGCTTTTATTTTTGCCTCATCATGCTTTTTGCAGGAAAGCCACGCGTTTCAATGCTGGGCTGCAGCGCGGCTGTCTCCCAGTGCCTCACAGGGGGCTTTGTGCTGTCACTCTCTGGGTGCTCCCACTGGAAGAAGGGGGAAAGGGGTGGGGTAGGGTGAGGGGGTGGGGTCCGGGTTGGGCACTAACAGTGAACTCGGTGAACCCCCTGGAGGCCTTGGCTGTGTCCACCACTCTCCCAACTTTTCTACTTGCATCCTTCCTCCTTTCCTCAATCATCCTCCTCTCCGTTCTCCTCCCTCTCTTTCTCTCTCTCTTTGGCCCTGTCACTTACAAAGCTGGACCTGAAGCCAACTGGGCCTGATCCCAGAGCTGGCCTGTCACAGCTGGCCTATCAGGAGCTGCCACAGAGGCCACCTGACTCAGTGATTGTGGGTGAACAATGAAAACAAGGGGAAAACAGATCTTTAAAGACAAAGCCGTGCCCTTCTTTGGGTGATTTTTGCTTTCAGTGTAAGCAACTGTGTGTGTATGTTTGCATGTGTGTCTGTATTTGTGAAGAAGGCAGCCTATAGCCCTTTCTCTTGAAAGTACAGAAATTTGCTGCATCTTGGCGCAAAGTCCACTTAATGGAAATTTTAAGAACCTCTCAGCCACATGTCATGGCCGACAAAAGCCAGTACTGTTTGCTCATTTCAGTGAGATGGTCACATAACCTGTGATTACTGGGTGTCTTGTTAAATTGGCTGCCTCATCACTCTTGGATCAGATGTGATGCCACATTAATGTAATTTCATACTTGGGGCATGTGATACCACTGAACTCTATCTGCTGATGAAAACTATAATATGCATCAGAGAGGTCGAGAAAATTCCCAGCAGTACATCTTTAATGTGAAGAGACAAACTATCATTTTTAAGGTCAATTATGAGTCTTCCAACTCAGTATAAGCATGCACTGATTACTTGATTTTCATCCAAACTGTGACATATGTCACGTTTTTTTACTTGGATAAATAAAGTGTGTGAATTGATAATGAGCCTGTGGTCTGTCTTTGCTGTCTCCAACAGATGAGAACACATCCTCCAAATCCGGTCTTTACTTCCTCATCTCTAATGAGGGCAACCAGAACCTATATGTGTCCCAGGCGAACTTGTGGCTGTATTTCCGTGTGCTGCCAGCTGGTCCAGAGAAGGGCCTCCGGAGGAAGGTGACAGTGAAGATCCACTACCAGGAGGCTGGGGCTTTGAGCAGTGCAGAAGGAGGTCGAGGAGGTGGTGGTGGACGGGGAACCGGCCGCTGGGCCCTGGTGGAGAAGCGGGTGGATCTGAAACGCAGTGGCTGGCATACTTTCCCCCTTTCTGAGGCAGTAAGGGCTGTGTTTGGGAAAGGCAGCCGGAGACAGGACCTGGAGGTCCACTGTGAAGGCTGTGAGACAGCTGGTGTGGCTCCAGTGCTGGTGGATCCAGGTGACCCGTCCCACCGACCCTTTCTGGTGGTGCGCGCACGGCAGGTGGACGGAAAACATCGAATTCGTAAGCGAGGGCTGGAGTGTGACGGCACTAGTGGGGGCCTATGCTGTCGGCAGCAGTTTTACATAGACTTCCGTCTTATTGGCTGGAACGACTGGATCATTGCACCAGCTGGTTATTATGGCAACTACTGTGAGGGCAGCTGCCCGGCCTACATGGCAGGCGTGCCGGGATCAGCGTCATCCTTCCACACTGCAGTAGTTAACCAGTACCGCATGAGAGGGATGAGCCCAGGCTCTGTCAACTCCTGCTGCATCCCCACCAAGCTCAGTACTATGTCCATGCTCTACTTTGACGATGAATACAACATCGTCAAGAGGGATGTGCCCAACATGATTGTGGAGGAGTGTGGCTGTGCTTGAGTCCCCATTGATCCTTCATTATCTGAACTTGGAACAGTCAGAGGGGCCTTTTGTACAAACAGGACGTTACTGTACGGTACACATATATAATATACTATCTATACCTACTGTATGTGTAAGCAACACACACTGGTACAATCTGGCCAGCGCAAGTATCAGTGTTGTGTCCATGTGTGCATGCGTGTGTTTGCACGTTTTGCCTCGAGTGCGTGTATTTATGAAACTGAGTGACATGCTTGTTGTCCTGTTTTGTTTGTTTGGCAACAACTGGTCAGCGATGGGATGAGAAGGGAATGATAATCACCAAATGATACTTTTCTCTAGTTTGCCATTTCTAGTCAAAAAATAATGGCCCATCATCTCCTCTTGAATGAAGATAAAAAGCGCTTAAGGAAAGTGACAAGATCAGCCAATGACAAGATTGGCTTCACCGCCCACACTCCCAACCCTGCTCCCACAACCCTCTTAAGTACTTTAAGCACATGACAGACTTTTGTTTTTATAAAGCACTGACAATTCATCAGCTTATACAATTCAGAACACCAGCACTTCCCTACTATGCAGACAGACACAGTCTGACTGTCCTCTCTGGTGGAATTAGACTGGCAGCGCTTAATTCCTTGCAGGATTATAGACTCCACAGCAGCACAGTGGCAAAAGAAAGTCCCCCACAGAGCTGCCACTGCTGCTGTTGTTGTTGTCACTCTTGCTGTTGACTCTGGGCCTCAAACTCAGCTTCCTGCCTGTCAAGAGTTCTGCAGGCCCTGCTACCATGACAACCAGGTGAAGATAGATCTCATAAGTGCACTTCACTTGTGCACTGGGAGTGACAGAGAAAGAACTGCTGTCTCCTTCCCTTAAGGCTCAGTAGAAGTGGGTCTGTGGACACGGAGACTCTAGTTTCGGCCCAGTGGGTCGCCACAGTGCAGTGCAGCACTTGCAGAAACTGAAATGCACACCCTGAATAGCACTTGTATAAAGAAATGCCTTCCAAGGGGTACTGAGTGTCCTGTCCTATTGCTAAATAAGTGCCACATGAGCTATGCAATGTATAGTAACCTATACCCTTACTCAACATGCTCTATTAGACTGAATTCTCTTTCCACCTTTCTCTTTCTCTGTCTCTCTCCTTTCTCTCTTCTGTCCTCAACTCTTTATCAATACTTGAAATGTAATCTTTCGCTTCCCTTCCAAAGCGAATGATTGTTGTGATGTTTGCACTGAAAAGTTGCGGGATTAGTGAAACAAAAACTGCCATTGAAAAGTTATTTTTATAGAAATAAATTGAATTTTGTTTCAGATGTATTTTACCTAATTAATGGAACCAAAGAGGCCAAGATTTTAGTTATTGTACTTAGATGGCAAGGCCATCGAGTTACTGTGTACAATACTGTTTTTGATCATCTGCAAAAGGCCTACCACTGTATCAGGGTACAATATATGATTTTCATTTCTTAGCTCTATTTTCATTCTCTGTTTTGTACAATAAGCAACACTTCATTTTTCATCTTTAATTCTATTTTTTGTTCAGTTTTCTATTTAATAAGAAAGTTATTTTTAGTTCATGTCTAAGAATCATTTAGTCAAATAAATCTGTACAGTTTATGTGAAATAAAATGTTTTCTTAAATATTTTGTAACTTTAAATTCTTTTCTGCGTGATGTTGTTAAGACTCTGTGTGTGTTTTTCTCTTGGTGGAAAATGGGTTGGACGTATGTCTGAATCTGTTGTTTCTTTCTGCTTGGAGCTTCTTTGGGCCGACACCCACCCAAAACAAAAGGGTGGGGCAGAAGTGCCTCGGTACTGCCAGAAAAACACGCGCATACTTCAGTCTTCGTCTATACTGGTTGAAGCATAAAACATCTCTATCTTCTCTTGCCTTTCAGGAGTGAGTACCTCTAATAAGCTGTAGCTGTAGATCAGTAATTACAACTTTGAGTAACAGCTTCAGTGGCAGCCATAGTGGGTGCCAGCTGACAGACCTTCACATACCAGCTTGATTCCTTTTTGGCTGCAGTGTCTGTTTATGTATGTTTGCACGTGTAGGCATATAATGGCATTTTAGCTTGCATATTTGTGCACATGTGTGCATTCAAGTGTGTTAGGACACTGCAAACATTCCTGCGGTGCATGAGTGCAGCCAGGCAGTCTGTTACATCAGAGCTGTTTTTCCCTGCAATGTCTCTGTTTCTCAAGGTAGGTATACAATTGCAATAATGTCAGGAGCAGTTTGTCAACACTTTATGCAACAGCATAAGGCTTGCCTGACTGAATGTCTCTTCCAACACCTACCAACGGCTACATTTCAAGTAATGTTTCTGCAAGGCTCCATCAAAACACATCACATGTCCCCGTAAAATATCAGGCAGATAATTGCTCTAAATGTGTCTGTAAAGATCTGCCAAGGAGCGCAATGAGATTTGTTTGCCTGCAGGGCAAATAGCATGTTAGGGAGGGATCAGTGTAAATAACTTGTTACCTGTAGGAGGATGGATGAGTCAGCAGGAGCAGCAGCAGAACATCACTCTATGAAGAAAAAGGGAGAAAACAAATCAATATTATGGTGTGTGTGACTGACAAGCAGGCGGACAACAAGAGGGATGATCTGTTACGAATGATCTGAAGCCACTGAGGTTTATTTTAAGTCCTCTTGGTGGAGCCTGTACCTCTCTAGACAAATGACAGTCTGTGCTGCGAGCAGGGAGAAAGATGTGTAGCTGTCTTGTCATGCTTCCAAATGCATGCCAAACTCTCCACATTTGGAATGTTAATGATGCTGAGCCAGGGCTGCAGGCCATTAAGCATGCTGCTGTTCATGGCTGTATTCTGGGCCACACACTCACTTCATACAAAATCACATTATTGATGTGTGTATTTGCACGTGCATTTGTACTTTTCGCATCAATAGTCACTCAAGTATAGGTATAAATCCACTGCTGAGTATGCTTTCATACAGGTTTGTATATATAACCGTGCTCTCTTCCATGTGTTCTTTCCCAAAGTCACACATGCACAATAAACAAACACAAATATATATGCACACACACATACAAAGAGGCAACCTCTGCAACCCCTGGTTATCAGCTTGAACAAATATTGTCCCTTTGCCCTCCCACATCTAATACCACCACAGGTTGAGGTCATGACAGCTGTCAAGTTGACAGGGTCAACTGGTTTATCACCGCAATAGCATTCGTTCTTCTAAATCAGCCTGGTCTGCATTCACTAATGAATTTACGACTATTCATAGCCTGGGGCCAGGTATTCCTTTGCTTGGGATCGCTTGTATCTGGCTTTCTGGCTGGGAGGAAGACACTACATGTATTGATGATAGATTTTTTGATCACTCACATATCCTGCATCAATGGAATTCTTTGAGAATTATGTATGGAAAGTTTCTGAACCTATCACAGATTTTTGCTTCTGAAAAAAAACGTTGCTTACAACTGTCCACTTAGGGTAACAAAGTAAGATTTCTGTTACTGCCGATTAAAGCCTGGCCCTTTGTTTCAGCTTCAAGAGATCACGTAGAGGCACTCTTATTCTAAGGATTTATGCTGTGGGCCCCCTAAGACAGGAGGCTTTTCTCCACCCCTGTTTACTTCTCCCTACAACCCTACGTGACATTTTGACCTTTGGAGTAACATGGACTGTGTTCACTGCAAGCTCTTTCTCACAGGCGGATTACTGAAGGAGTAAAGGGGCTTTGCAACTTGAAAGCATATTTGTGAGGACTAATGAGCAAAAAACTTCATTAATCCAGATATTCTTAATGGATCGCTGCTTTAATTTTTGGTCTTTTTCTACTTTTTGTCACTCTGCTGGGTTAATAATGACAATCCAAGCAGTTTGCAGAGACAAAGGTGAAATATGGAGTAACCAATAAGGGAGCGATTCTTGTCAGTATCTAAAGATGGATTAAATGGAGCTGGGAAGCAGTGTATGTTTTACTTTTTGTCACTGAGAACTGAAGACGGATTCAAGTTGATTGACAACAGCAACACCACTGACATGTAGTTTTACAAATGGGCAACTCTGACAAAATAGCATCAGTTTTGCTTGTAAATGCTATTACCAAATTATAAGTTGTATTTTCTCTCAGGCTTTCTCTCGCCTGAAGGCTGCAGCAGAGGTGAACAGGTCAACATGGCACGCTGCATGTATTTGCACAATATCATAATGTCAGGGTTGTTTCTCCCCAGTTTGTGAAACAACCGAAGCCTTGTCACCAAACTCAACGTCCCCCACAAATATGTCTCCCTGTCAACCCCTAAACCTTCTCACCCCACCTTCCACCATCCTGACCTCCTGACTCCTAGAGTACTGAAGGCACACTCAGGGCCACAAAGCCTTCATTTGTGTTGTCAATGTTGTCCACCTTTAGTACAGACACAGAGCAATAGGCAGGCTGTGAGAGCCTGCAACTGAGAAGGATGGATGGAGACAGGTACTTTGATGGAGAAGGTATTTTGGTGTTTTGAAAGTAATGGTGCAATTTAACCTACATGTTTTCTTTGCAGAACACTACTGTGTCGAAGTTTCTTTTTAGCATTGTTGCATTTGTAAGTAAAAATTGTACCCATACAGGCCTGTAATTTAAAAAAAAAAAACAAATAAACCCCAAAATCATTCATGGCAGCAAATTGTTATGCTCCTTAGTTACTTTTTACTGTTTAACAACCACAGTTGTTGCATCATTTATTTCAACACCTCAAAATGGCATTTGATTTTTGAAGTGGGCCTAAAAGACCAAAGTAATACTGATGGGAATAAATTGTCATCACAAGGCCCTTTTATGTCCAGTCTTTTCTGCTTAAGTCCAGCCCACCCACTTAGTGTGTTTCATAACTGAGGCAACGTTCATTCATTCTGCCGCTCCATGTTCACCACATCGCTGCTACACCAGTCTTTAAAGATCCGCAAATCTCGCCAACGTCCTCCTTTTTAAAGGTTCCATATCATAACTCCTAATTTTACAAACAGGGCTGCAGGACACCTCTGCATATACTCTGTTCAGTCGGTGGAGGAGGACGAGGAGCCTGCTGGAAGCGATGCACATCTTGTCATGACATCTCAAGAAACCACAAACCTGAACTGTTCACTCAGAGACATACTTTCTAATCCGTAAAGAAAGAAATAATTAAGGGAATGGATATTTCGCATATCATGTTGAACTGTAGAACACAGATTGTTCATAATTGCACGTTAAAATTGTGTAAACTTAATTTTGTATAATGTGGCCCTTTTAACTGGTCTCCTTGTGTCTCTGTTCATTTGAATATTGTGAATTTTAGGCTATGCTGGGAGGTTTGTGATCTCAGGGACTGTCTGTGTCATTCTTGCTCACATAGTTCCAGAGCATCACTTGACCAGAATCACTGCTAAACACAAATGTATGTCATTCTAAAAAAAAAAAAAAAAAAAAGGTTGAATCTGACAAAGTGTCCTTTCTGAAAGAAGGAAGCAAGGTGATTTTATTATGGAGCTCTGAATTTGCTGTGGAGGAGGCTGGGAATGTATTGGTCAACAAAACATTGCACTTCAACATGGGGAACGAGGAAACTAAGATGATAGAGGCCTTCTAGTCTTGACAAAATAATTCATTAAATCCAAACGAGATCTTCTCTGTATACCCCTATAGATTGTATCAAAGGATCGGAACAAACAATCTAGTAGTGTACATTTTAGAACACGAGTGGACAACCTGCTCTACGACCCACTCTACCACCTGAGACACAGTAGCCCATGAATTAATCTGCAAAGAAAACAGATCAAAGAGAGATCCATGAACAGGTATAGCATGCCACTGAGAAAGATGGATGGTGCAAGAATTGTGTCGAAAAAATGGTCACCCTGTGTAGATCTACTTATAGAGATAACAGACATACAAATTTTTTGTCCTGTGGTGACAATGCGGACCACCCTTGTGATCAGATCTGACAAAGAGTCTGCATGGATTCTGTTAAGCCTTGATTGTTCTCCCATGTGTACATTTACACTGACAGCTGCAGACACCACAGACACATATTTGTCGTTGTAACAGCATTTTACTACCTTTGAGTCTGTTTGAATATCTCAGTCATATATACACAGTAGGTTATATCTACGTATTCTCCACATGCATACTACTATAAGCATTCCATGTGTAGATTTGTCACCATGCATACACAAATGTTGGGCTCTACGCACCCTCATGTATTTAGAAACTATGAAGCCGAAATTGTGGTTTTCTGTATGTGTTCTTGGAAAACACATGATCAATGACCAAGACAAATTGTTGATAGTGGGAAGTTTAAATGAAGTAGTAAGACTTGTAGTAAGAGCTGCATTTAATTTATAAATACATTTCATCAACAGTGCCCAACGACAGTTGGAAGTTCTCAGCTTTCTAGAAATTTGAAGCTACATCTGCACATGGTGTTTGGCACACCTCAAGAATATTTATGGACACAGTGCTACAACCTAAACTATAACGATGGGCTTTGTTATGTAAAAACTTCGAACCCACACCAAACTTTTCAGAGGCATTCCAGTTCAACAATCTGCTTATGATACCAATTCATACCTAGTGCAGTATGAATTGAACTGTGTGCTGTCCCCACTGGTCGGTGTCCAGGGTTGTGGACACCATGAACAAGTCGTAAAGGACTTTTCAGATACAGTTTGCTCTGTGCTCACTGTCAAGTCCTATGCACTGCTCAAGGACAGTTATGGACGATAGAGCTTTGAGCTATGTGGACAAGTGCATATGTTTTGTCTGGTGCAGCTGTAAACCGTGGGAATGAATGGGTTTCAGAGCACAGCAGTGCTGTTGTCACATTCACAGCAGCCATAACACTGGTCATATTTATAAGACGTACACACTGCAACACAAGATCATGACACTGGACCCTAGCCAGTAGTAGCTTGAATATAAATTAGACCTGCACCTGAATCAGAGTCCAGCCATGAAGAATGTTAATTCATTTAAAACTAATGGTGGGACATGAGTGAAAAACTTTTTGTACCCTCAAGCACTTTCAGTGTCTTGAAAAGTGGTATGTTTTGAGCTGGCTACACCATTTGCCAGTACCAGGGCTGTCATAGCTAACGTTAGCTCTGGTGATAACAGTAACATGTTTTGCATTGAGGTGATACCAGGGGCGGATTGAACGTTATTTCATTCGGTCGTTTGACCGAAGGGGCGGTCCACATCTGGGCCGGTGCGTTGCTATTTATTAAATAATTTTGTTTATTGGGCGCCTGATGCCCGTATAGCTCATCGGGTTAAGCAGGCGACCCATGTACAGGGGCTGGTCTCCGACGCAGCGGCCCGGCTTCGATTCCTGCCGTGGCCCTTTGCTGCATGTTTTCCCCCTACTCTTCTCCCCATTTCCTGTCGCTCTTCACTGTGACCATCACAATAAAAAGGCAAAAAAAAAAAAATTGTGTTTATTCATCCATATGCGGCCGAATGGGATGAGCGTCCAACCATTCATCAGCCCTGTACAGGCACGCAGTGATTGGAACAGATAATTCTTTGTCACAAAAAACATTCATGAAGTTTGGTTCTTTTATGACTTTATTATGGGTTAACAGAAAAAGTGATCAAATCTGCTGGGTCAAAAATTTACATACAGCAATGCTAATATTTGGCTACACGTCCCTTGGCCATTTTCACTTTAATTAGACGCTTTTGGCAGCCATCCACAAGCTTCTGGCAAACTTCTGGTTGAATCTTTGACCGCTCCTCTTGACAGAATCGGTGCAGTTCAGTTAAATTTGTTGGCTTTCTGACATGGACTTGTTTCTTCAGCATTGTCCACATGTTTTCAATTCGGTTTAAGTCAGGACTTTGGTAAGGCCATTCTAAAACCTTAGTTCTAGCCTGATTTAGCCATTCCATTACTACTTTTGATGTGTGTTTGGGGTCATTGTCCTGTTGGAACACCCAACTGTGGCCAAGACCCAACCTTCGGGCTGATCATTTTAGGTTATCTTGAAGAATTTGAAGGTAATCCTCCTTCTTCATTATCCCATTTACTCTCTGTAAAGCACCAGTTCCATGGGCAGCAAAACAAGTCCACAGCATAATACTACCACCACCGTGCTTGACAGTAGGTATAGTGTTCTTGGGGTCACAGGCCTCACCTTTTCTCCTCCAAACATATTGCTCGGCATTGTGGTCAAACAGCTCGATTTTTGTTTTGTCTGACCACAGAACTTTCTTCCAGAAGGTCTTATCTTTGTTCATGTGATCAGTCGCAAACTTCAGTTGAGCCTTAAGGTGTCGCTTTTGGAGCTAGGACTTCCTTCTTGCACGGCAGCCTCTCAGTCCACGGCAATGCAAAACACGCTTGACCATGGACACTGACACCTGTGTTCCAGCAGCTTCTAATTCTTGGCAGATCTGCTTTTTGGTGGTTCTCGGTTGACTCTTAACCCTCCTGACCAATTTTCTCTCAGCAGCAGGTGATAGCTTGCATTTTCTTCCTGATCGTGGCAGTGACAAAACAGTGCCATGCACTTTATACTTACAAACAGTTGTTTGCACTGTTGCTCTTGGGACCTGCAGCTGCTTTGAAATGGCTCCAAGTGACTTTCCTGACTTGTTCAAGTCAATGATTTGCTTTTTCAGATCCGTGCTGAGCTCCTTTGACTTTCCCGTTGTAGCGTTTGTGGCCATTTGTATCCACTGAGCCCTATTTAAATGGCCTCAGAGAAGTAACCAGCTGTAGTCACTCATAATCACTCACAAGAAGTTAAGAGGAAATGCTATGAAACTCATTTCATTGACACAACTTTCTTAGTCACCAAAATTGCTAATTCATGTTGCTGTATGTATATTTTTGACCTAGCAGATTTGGTCACTTTTTCTGTTAACCCATAATAAAGTCATAAAAGAACCAAACTTCATGAATGTTTTTTGTGACAAAAAAGTATCTGTTCCTATCACTCTATCAGAGAAAAATCAGAGTTGTAGAAATAACTGGAAACTCAAGAGAGCCATGACATTATGTTCTTTACAAGTGTATGTAAACTTTTGACCTCAACTGTATCTTCTTCGCTGTTGGCAAACAGACTTTAGGTTCATTACAGCCACCTACTGGACTGGAGTGTTCATTAGTGTTATCAGTGGGGCAGAAATTAGGGAACTGAGAAAGGTGTGATTAAATGTGTTATTTTTTTAAACACATTATTTTTCTGAAATTGCTTAATTGAAATTAATGCATTGCATCCCAGCCCTACTTGAAACACTTAAGGAGATCACTGCATAAGTAAACAAACTGGACTGTTGCTTCTTTTTGGACTTTATGTTGGAGTGCTTAACTGTATTATTCCAGCAATAGACATCTCATTCATACCAAGACCTCACTGTTCAGCAACATTATGTTCCAAATTTGATTAATATTAAAGTCTCTTTCAACATAAATTAGGCTGCAATTGAAAAATGTTAAACTTTTGATGAGAAGTCTGTAAAAAGCTAAGATTTTTTTTCTATCAACTTTCTCTCTAATGATTAAGATCATGTGCTATGGCCAAAACAGCTACTTACAATCATGTGCTCCTCATCACTTCTTAATTACAACAATAAAAGTGCATGAACATACTGAGTTTAATTTGCTTGCATTATCCAACCAAAGGGACAATGCACATACACACGTGGACAAAATTGTTGGTACCCCTCAGTTAAAGAAGGAAAAACCCACAATTCTCACTGAAATCACTTGAAACTCACAAAAGTAACAATAAATAAAAATTTATTGAAAATTAAATAATCAAAATCAGCCATCACTTTTGAATTGTTGATTAACATAATTATTTAAAAAAACAAACTAATGAAATAGGGCTGGACAAAAATGATGGTACCCATAACTTAATATTTTGTTGCACAACCTTTTGAGGCAATCACTGCAATTAAACGATTTCTGTATTTGTCAATGAGCGTTCTGCAGCTGTCAACAGGTATTTTGGTCCACTCCTCATGAGCAAACAGCTCCAGTTGTCTCAGGTTTGATGGGTGTCTTCTCCAAATGGCATGTTTCAGCTCCTTCCACATATGTTCAATGGGATTCAGATCTGGGCTCATAGAAGGCCACTTTAGAATAGTCCAACGCTTTTCTCTCAGCCATTCCTGGGTGTTTTTGGCTGTGTGTTTTGGATCGTTGTCCTGTTGGAAGACCCATGACCTGCGACTGAGACCAAGCTTTCTGACACTAGGCAGCACATTTCTCTCCAGAATGCCTTGATAGTCTTCAGATTTCATCGTACCTTGCACACTTTCAAGACACCCTGTGCCAGATGCAGCAAAGCAGCCCCAAAACATTACTGAGCCTCCTCCATGTTTCACCGTAGGGACAGTGTTCTTTTCTTCGTATGCTTGGTTTTTGAGTCTATGAACATAGAGTTGATGTGCCTTACCAAAAAGCTCCAGTTTGGTCTCATCTGTCCAAAGGACATTCTCCCAGAAGCTTTGTGGCTTGTCAACATGCATTTTTGCAAATTCCAGTCTCGCTTTTTTATGAGTTTTTTTCAGCAGTGGTGTTCTCCTTGGTCGTCTCCCATGAAGTCCACTTTGGCTCAAACAACGACGAATGGTGCGATCTGACACTGATGTACCTTGGCCTTGGAGTTCACCTTTAATTTCTTTGGAGGTTGCTCTGGGCTCTTTGGATACAATTCCAACGATCCGTCTCTTCAATTTGTCATCAATTTTCCTCTTGCGGCCACGTCCAGGGAGGTTGGCTACTGTCCCGTGGGTCTTGAACTTCTGAATAATATGAGCCACTGTTGTCACAGGAACTTCAAGCTGTTTAGAGATGGTCTTATAGCCTTTACCTTTAAGATGTTTGTCTATAATTTTTTTTCGGATGTCCTGGGACAATTCTCTCCTTCGCTTTCTGTTGTCCATGTTCAGTGTGGTACACACCTTTTCACCAAACAGCAGGGTTACTACTTGTCTCCCTTTAAATAGGCAGACTGACTGATTATGAATTTGGAAACACCTGTGATGTCAATTAAATGACACACCTGAGTTAATCATGTCACTCTGGTCAAATAGTTTTCAATCTTTTATAGAGGTACCATCATTTTTGTCCAGGCCTGTTTCATTAGTTTGTTTTTTTAAATAATTATGTTAATCAACAATTCAAAAGTAATGGCTGTTTTTGATGATTTAATTTTCAATAAATTTTTATTTATTGTTACTTTTGTGAGTTTCAAGTGATTTCAGTGAGAATTGTGGGTTTTTCCTTCTTTAACTGAGGGGTACCAACAATTTTGTCCACGTGTGTATCTTTAGTTGAAAAGGATAGTAACAGAGGAAAAGAGCAAGTCCACTTAATTAGCTCTTGGATTCTGTTCAACCTTTCCAAATCAATAACTGGACAAATGTTATGAAAATCTAATTGTTAATTGCTAAAATATGCAACACACTGTTTGCAGTTTGCATCTTCTCTACAGTTTACAGCAGTCAGATAAACAGAATTATTCCCCTCTATCCAAGTCAACTTATACTTAAGTTAAGAAACTGCTCCAAATGTGTTTCATATGAACACATATGTAGCTCTATGCTCAGCACCCTCAGCCTCTGTCCCTCCTTGTCCTCCTTCCCATCCCTACATTATTTATGCCTTTGGACATCTTGCTGTTGTTTGCCCCTCTGGACTCGTCGGCCAGCTAAATTTAGCTCACCAAAAGTATTTTAGACTAATGAAGGATTGTTGTTTTTTTTAACCACCTTTAAAAGGGAAAGGAATCCTAGTGACTAATGCCTCATGCACTCTTAGAAGTTAAAAGTAGAATCAGTGTGTAAACAGACTGGCTTTTGTTTCCGAGGAGCACATTCGAGTGACGTAGCGTATGTGATAGCTGACCAGCTGATAGGCCGGCACTGATGGTGAATCTACTCACACACTCAGGAAGAAAAACTGATACTCCTTTGTAACAGACATGACACAAGGAAAACATAAGCTTTGATAATTATCTCCAACATTGTTTCCTTGTGCAGGAGGAGTGTGTGCGCCTTGTGCATGTGAGTGCACTTTATGTTTGAACATGACTGCTTTGTGCATGTGTGTGTCAGGGGGGAAATTCCAGCAAGGGGGATATAAGGTGTGGCTACGGATCATCTCTGACCACTTTAAAGCGGGGCCATCATCAGCGTTCCTGTATGTCTCTCGGCCCCAGCTGCATTTCTCTCTGAGGGCTCATTATTCTGGCAGGTGCCCTATTGTCCCGTCTTTGCGGGCCTTTTCATGGGCATACCAAAAACACAACACCAAAATATGCAGAGAGGAGGAGAAAGAGCAGGGAGGAGGAGGAGGTGGAGGGAGGAGTGGTGGTGGCCTGAATCAATGCGAAGAAAACTCAGAAAAATTATGCATATAAAAGAAAAGAGGAAACTTTGTTGAAAGAGAAGGCATATCTGAAGAAGACTAACCACTAGATGTTTGGTGGTCATGGCGGCGGGATGTGGTGATTGTGACCACAGGGAGAAAAAATCAGAGGCATGCTGATGTGAGAAAGACTGTATGTGTGAATGAAAACATGATGGAACAAACTGCAGTAGTTCATGCAGCAGGACCATCCTCCAGTTGGCCTCAACTTGACTGTTTTTTGTTCCCTTTCTAGGTCATATCTGATGAATTTCACCTTGTATTGTTAGTGGGCTGTGGTTGAATAAATGACTATGTTGTCAGGCCACTAACATCCCCTGCTGTGTGTGAGAGACTGTGTGAGTGTCTTTGTATGACCTCATGGGAAAGTCCTTTTGGTCTGGAATAAATACAACAAAGAAGCTGTTGACAGATGTTTCAATAATGGAAAAACAACTGATGCATGTGTTTTAATCTGGCAGTGCATGAGTGTTTGTGAGTCTTGTTTTGTGTCTAGCATCATCTTAGAGACATGTGAACCCATTGCTTGTGGCATACAGTTTGGAGAATGTATTAGTGGATAATGGATATCATATCTAATTTTGCTGTCTTTGAAACAGTATTAAGGCCACAAGAAAATCTCAGAGATCAAGAATTGCAATGTCTACAGCAAGAAAAAAAAAAGAAAGATTATGAAAAAAGACAGCCATCAAGGAAAAAGTACATTTTTAATATTTTGGGGAAAATTAGTATTTTACGACAATCATGTCTTATTTTTAAAACAAAAAGACACCACGTTAAAGACATAATTCTAAATTCATAATTTAGAAAAAATCTTTTTAAATTGTAATTGAGAAAATGGAAATATTTGTGGAAAAACTTAATGCTATGAATAGAAAGTTGTTACCTAAAAAATAAAAGAATGAAGCTGAAAGCTGAAGACAAAAGTCAAAACTTTAAGTAAAAAAAGAGAAAAAAGAACTGTCAGCCATAACAGTATGAGAAAAAAGTACAGTATTAAAAGACACTTTTCCTGAAATAAAAGCAGCTTTTCTTTTTTTCCTCAAACTATTGTGTCTTGAATCAGATAAAATTACACTTTTATTCACTCTAAACTTACGATAATACATTACATTTTCACATATAAAAAATTCTTTACATATTTTTCAAATTCTACATTGAAATCTCTGTTGTACTAATATTGTGAATTCAGCACAAATTTATTTGATACTTTTACTGTTTAGTAAAATAGTACTGTGTGTGTGTGTGTGTGTGTGTGTGTGTGTGTGTGTGTGTGTGTGTGTGTGTGTGTGTGTGTGTGTGTGTGTGTGTGTGTGTGTGTGTGTGTGTGCCAGATAATGCTGAAAGACTTTTCAGGCTTAAATGACCTCCCTGACAGTGCAGCGGAAAACAATGCACCACTCTTCCAAACACATTCTTGGTGCCAGCTGCCAAGACAGATAAAAATGAGAGGTGAAAAAGAAATACATGCGAAAACAACAAATCCCTCATATCTCTAGGTGATGAACACTGACAGAGGAACGTTTACTTTTGCTCGCTATCAGATGGAACAAGTTCACATCGTTTCCAGGCATAGCCCATTAGCGAGTGAGGTTGATATATTGACATTTCTGTTTGGTTTAGCCGTCTTGTGAGTGAGTCATTGCAGAGGGCACAAAGTCAAAGTAAGAGTGGCAAAGGGACATGGATGACCTGGGATGTGAAGGCTTCTCTGGGCGTGGACATATGACTTTGGGTTGTGGATATCGTTGAGATCAAAATTAATTTTGCGGCGCCTTGGCTCAGGATCAGGGTGAGTGAGTGTGCCACACACAGTCTTTGATTGTCTCTGATGGCTCAGAAGAGATACCATCTGAAGTTACCCACCCTCTAAAGTCTTTCTTCCTCTACACTTCTTTTTTTGTATCTCAGATTACAGTGTTGGAATAGGATCCCTGCCTGTGCTGTACCTCTGTGGTGTGCTGAGAGTTCACACAACAAAGGCATCTGTTGTATTTGCCTGCAATCGTATGCAGTTTAATGTCTTCTAAATACTTTTTTGTTGACTTTTTTTCAGGTGCATTCTGAACATTCCTTGTGGTTGTGCCAAGAAGTCACACAGGTCACTCCTAAAATACTAAAAGATTATTACTTCTAAAGATATAAGAATGCATAGCTAAGGCAAGAACTCAAAAAGAAACTAAGTCAGCACACTTTATGTTTACAACACAATTTCCCAACCAAATCTGAAGCTAATTCAGCTTCTGTGAACTATGTCTGTAATAACATAACAAAGTGACACATTGTGTGCTTAAGCAAGAGCAGGCATGGTCTTTAATTACGTGCAAACCTAGCCAACCCCACAACGTGGAATTATTAGTCACCCTGTTTTCACCTACCACAGCAGACAATCAGTATGACAATGAACTAGGGCCTGTTGCTTAAAATAGGTACCACCTCCAGGGTGTGTGTGAGTGTGTGTTTTTTCTACACAGCCACCACAACAGCCGTTTGTAAGGCCTGCAGACTGAGGTAATGCCCTATGAGAGATTCCTGATGCCTTACCTCATGCCTGTCTGACTGAGAAAAGCCTCAGTTATCTGAGCCACTTCCTTCTTTTGACCACATGCATATCAGCTGAGGTAAGGATGGAGTGGCCTGGTCCTGGAGCAGCAGCTGGCTGTAACCACCTGATTAGATTGGGCTAGAGTCAGGTGGCACCGAGGGTAAAGTGGCTCACATGGCAGAGTCAACATTCTATTTTAATAATAATATCCTCATTTGGTCCCTATCTCTAAGACCTCCAAGCAATGAATTTGTCGGTTAAAACAGGACAAGTACCTGTAATTGTCTCTAGTTTTAGCATGCGCATTGCCACCTCTTTGTTAATTGCCAAGTTAGGATATTTCTCTTGACAGTTGACCAAGAAATTGCGGAACCAAAATGCACAGAAGGTCAAGCACGTCATTGCATCACAGTTCACATCCTTTCATTTTTACTTTCTTGTTACTCTTTCTGTCTTTTGTTTCCTTTATTTTCCTTGTTTTTTGTCCTTTCTAGCCTTCTTTCCTCATGTCTCTCCTATGTCCCTTCCTCTCCCATCCCTCCATTCATTTCCTCCCTTCTGTTTTCTGGGTGTGTTTCATTCGAATGTTCCAGGACCAGCAAGATTATTGACCATGAGTAATAGGGCTCTCGCTGGGACAGACCCAGATGCTTTGCATGCTTTCCCAACACCAGCGGGATCAGTGGTAACTGTAGCTCTATCTGGGTTGGCTTCATTGAGAATCCCTTGCAATAACAGGGAAGGGTTGTGTTTAAGTCTAACCAAGCAGTAGTAAAGCCATGGGGATTTAACAGAAAATCCACACAAGGGGTATCATCAACATATTAAGCAGCAGCAGTAAGTTAACACCCTCTCCTTTGCAGATCACATAGTGGGCCTGTTTGGAATGTGTTATCTTGTTACCAAAGGTTTTCTTTTATTATTCCACCTCTCTCAGGCAAAGCATGTCCTGCTAAGAACAAACACAATGGACTGGCACTGTTTTCAATGTTAAACTTGCATTTTAATAAGAAGTTGTTTTAAAATCTTTGAAGGCAATCTGATTTCCTTAAGGGCAAGTCAAGCCTCAAGTCATTCAAGGTATGTCCAAATCCAATCAAGTCCTAAATCTTTAGAGCATTAACTTGTCAAGTTAATGAAGGCATATTAAAATTCAATTCATTTGGTTACAAATCAATTAATGTGAATTAATGTGAGATGAATTCAAGTCAAGTTCTATGTCTGTCTGGTAAGATCTCAACTCAGAAGCCACATCCAATAATTCTATTCATGTAGTTTATCCAGGGCTTTCCTATATGTGTGTGTGTATATATATATATATATATATATATACATATTATATAGAAAGTGGTGAGTAAACAAGTTATGTAGTGGTCCATAAAGCGAGTAGTTGACTACCAACAAAGACGTTTGTTCCTGAGACCATCTGCAAACAAATTAAACAATGATTTCAGTATTTTCAATGAATATTTCAAACCCATGGTGTGACAGATTTGGAGGAGACAGCCAGTTGTAATCTCAAGGCCAGACAATCTAAATTTGAGTAGATATGTGTAAGTCCTTGTGTGTCTGAAAAACTGAGTCAGTCTACAGGTGCTCCACCTCATCTTTGGAGCAGCTGGCTTAGGAAAGACCTCAGACATTTGTCTGGCTACACAGACACACACCCACACACACAGAACAGAAGAGGTTCAAATGTGGAAACTGCTTACTTACTCAAGCAAAAAGGAACCACAGGGGGAAAGGAGGGGCTTGAAACAATTAAACCCAAGCTGACAACTCACAGACAGTCATTTCATAACTCATACACGCAGGAGGTCGGCTGGATCTGGTGTCTCATAATGGCTCGAAGGAAAGCAGTCCTTATAAGGTCATAGTATGAAACACACACAGGCCTGACACATGCCTGACAAAAGGCACAGGTGTGCCTTATTTGGCATGAGCCGGATGTTCTCAACCCTGTGGCTCAGCTGTGGCTTAATCACACCTGTACTATATAGTAGCAAAAGATTCATCAATGAATTTCCACTGTAGTCATAGATATGAGTTAATTTTACTCACTATAATTACCCACTGATGTAATTTTCCATGAGTGGTGATGACTTAAATCAGAACAGAATGGGCACATCTCTTGCTCTTGTGTGCTCAAGTAGACATTGTACTTTATTTCCTATGGAATCATACAACTATCCTTTCCTTACAATTAAATGATTGTAAGGTAAGGATTGTAATGATCGTAAATTAGCAAGACATGATCCTTCCTGAAGGCTAAATAATTTAGACCATTTTGCTTTTATCAAAATTTTGCAGGTAAAGAAGCTTTTCTAACCAATACATTCAATTTGTGGTTTCACGGTCAATCTGAAACCTCTGAAACACCTCTTTTCTTGGCAGACATGGCAGTCAATTTTTACATACAAATGTGCTCAGTAAGTAAGCGCATAAAGCTTATGTTAAAAATCAATTGTGAGACAATAATATATGCATTTATGACAGGTGTCTGCAGTAACCTAGCTAGCCAGTTGCAAGTCAAATATTCACTTTACATTTAGCTCTGTTAGGATCTCTACAAACTCCAGCTATCTGCTTTGTATATCTACTGTTTTGTGCTGTTTTTTGTTGCTGTTTTGTTTGTTTTTCTTTACCACATTGTCTGGTGGGTATTGACATGAAAGTGTAGAATTTAAAGATGGGAATCCAGGATACAATTATTGGAACCTGTTCTGATTTAGATGTCCAGACATCATGCAGCAGTTGAGCCACCACACCTCCTCTAAATTTGAAATAGTTTAAAATGTCAACAATGACTTTCTATTTAAAGCAACCTGTTGCTAAACAATACATGATGAAAAAAGCTCTCCTTCTACATTCAACTTCTGTCACATCACACATGGCTTCCAATGTTACAGCATGCAAACTATTCAAGAGTGACATTCCATCTGAAAGCAATAAGCATTTGTTGACATGGCCACTCCAAACTGATGTTAGCTCCAAGACAAAGAGAAGGGTTAACTGGGAAAAGCTTTACTTCTGTGTTTATATGCAACTGGAATTCACATAAGCAGCAGGGTTTGTTTGCGACTTTGCAGTGGGGTGCATTGAAAAGCTTGCAAGTTTAAAAGGGTAGCATTATGTTTCCTCGGAAGCCGTGTTTTTCTAGCCTTGCATGTATTAGCGGGAGAGGTCAGCAATCAGCCCCAGGAAATTAGCCGGTTTGTGTACCAGCCACCTAAAGATTATCTTGACATTCTTGTTGTTGGATGGGGACGGCAGGCCTCCTACCTGATTCAAACTACTCAACCAAGATGTAGCAGTTTGGTAGGGGTAGGAGGTGAAGAATGGAAAGATGGAAGGATGGTGGAGACATGAAAAGGACAGAGAGGTGGAGGGTGGCGGAGAGCCACAGCTAGCTGCTACATGCCGCAGCATGTCCATCATAGGTCCATTACCAACAGCCATTTAGAGGTGGAGGGCCCCTCTGCAGCCTGTTAATCCGCTGGTATGAGTGACTTTGTCAGTCAAGGAGGCAAGCATGGGGGCCACGGGACTGTACGGCGCATTATCATTAAGGGGCTTATCCAAACCCGTGGTGGTGGGAATGGCAATGCTGTTGTGACACATACAATGACCCTTTCCATTCTGTGATCCCTCTATAGCTTGTTATAATGTGTGTTTTTAAAACTTCCTGTAAGTCACTCTCTAAAGCCAGCCATTTAAGAGGCCTTTTAGATAAGGTTGTCAAGGTCCCCACCTCAGAAAAGCACACTGTCACATCTTGTAAAAAGTTAACACACAGAGTAACATGTCCTGACATCCGTGGCTTTAAAAGAGCTGGTGGAGAATGCAGTGAATGCCAAGTTTGTGTTGTGTCCTTGCAGAGAGAGTGCTTTAGGTTTCCTGGCTAGAACTTTCCTCATAGTTTGTGAGCTTAAGATTGCCAAACACGATGTCTGGGCTTGGATCCTGTTCTCCTGTTGTACTGGCATGTCACAATGGATGTAATATGCAGTAGACTGCTTTACTATAATACCGAACAACACAAAAAATGCAAGTTTACATAAAGTGAAAGATTTCAAAGTAATTTATCCTATAGCTCTTGTGCAAAATCAGTTTTCTTCAGATTTGTGGCATTGTCTGTGTGTCCTTTTCAAAACTTTTTAAACAAAGTTTTCAGGTTTAGGATCCAATTTGCTGTTTTCAGCAAATTAGATAATGTAATGAAACAAAATGGCTGTTCAGTCCTTGGACAAATGGATCTATGATTTTAATGTGACTTGCAACACAATCTCCTTTTCTCTGACTACTGAACTGCTGCAAAACACCAGATAATCTCTGTTCATTTTTTGGAAATGTTTGCTTCCATTCCAAAATTAATAGTTTGTTGTTGCCTTCTAAATTACCTATACCAAGCTTTGAGTCAGAAAAAACACTTTGTTCAATACCCTCGCTGGTAAAAATGAAGTTGTTTTACCTTGTTAACATGTCCCTATGATGTTTTTCATATGGCAGTAAATACATCATAAGACTCGTAAACTGTCAACACCATGACTGATAACAGTTTCAGGAACACAGATTCAGACAGCCAGGGTTTCATACATAACAATCCTAAGGAACCAAACTCTGTCATTATTCTTCTTAAACTGGCCATTGTGTTGTGTTGTGTAGTATTACAGTGGACTGGTGGGAGCTGCTGTGCCTGAGCAGAAACAATAATGAGTTGACAGGGACTTTAAGATATTGGTAAGATTGTGGTTTGGGTTACATTTAGGTTAAGCTGAGGAACATTTATGGTGATAGTTTAAAGAAGAACCAGCTGGCTGAGATTGTGATGGCATTAAAAGAAACCAGTGTTTATGTTCATATTAAATACGATACAGAGATTTCCCATGTCAATGTGACATAGTGTGCTGATACAACCGTCCACCATGACTTCTTCCCCAAAAATGTTGCAGTCTTGCAATTATGTCATACTACATTTATTAGGGGCTCGGGCATGGGACATGTCCCGAGCCACTATTGCTCTCCCACGGGGTTTAGTCTTCTTCTTCCGCCTAAAACTTTGGCTCACTACTCCTGCTAGGGCTTTCAGAAATCACACACAACTTATATATCAGCTCGTGCGGTTTTATCGGGAATCGATGGCTATGACCTTTCTAAGACATTCATTCATATTTGGCAGAGTCATGAGCAAAAAACTGCATTGATTTTGACATACACAATGAATGGGGAGACTCAATCACTCAGACTTAAAAGTCACCTGTTTTCACAATGGTACTGCTTCGCCATACTTTCACCTAGAGACTTCATTTTAGTCTTAAAAAAACACAAGTCTCTTCTTTTCAGGCATGTATATATTGTGACGGTGGGATTTGTGATTTTCCATAGAGAGGCCTCCAAAAACCCCTGGGTTGAGCAAAAAAGCCCCTCTTAGAGCGTGTGCTCCTCTGGTCCTACAGTGTGCAGAGGGACGAAATCGCTCGTGTTTTTTTGGGGGGTTAAATCGCCATCCTGGCCAAACGGCACATACTACACGGACAATCCTTTCACAGACTATAGTAAACAATCTCTATATTCATATGAGTCCGACATTATTCACCTGGCACATTGTTACGTGACGTGCCAGCCCTTAACTGACGTGAGAACCGCAATCGCGCCCCATAAGGATCAATGCAAATTTAAGCCTCCTGCTTCTTCACACACAGCGATTTGAAAACTGCCGTTTCTCGGTCATTCTTCACTCTACAGAAAAATTAAACATACCGACCTCTTCCGTGACTCATCCTGCCACTTACCAGCTGGTTACTTTTGAGCTAGCATTCACAGTTAGCCCGTCATTAGTGCCACAACGCGACGTCGGGCGCTGCCACTGAGAAACACTACACTGCCATCTGTGCCAGGCACCGTTGCTATGCTTCCTCATAGCATCCGCCCAATACACACCACTGTGTCCACTCAGTGCAATACACACATATAGGAGCTGCAGCTAAACGCTGTCTATCACCGCGCACGACTGGGACTCAGGCGTGGTCGCACACACACACTCATTGGTGTGTCACACCTACCTTCGGCTGCTCGCTGGCAGGTAACCACAGTTGGATTTCCTCAGAGGTAAGGACAGACTACAATACCATGATGTGTATCTGTGTTTTTTATGAAAATGTAACATTATACTTCTGTGCGTATGTAGTAAGACACAGACACTGTCCTATTTGATTAATATGGGGACCTATTGTAATGAAACACTCACACCCAATACCTCCACAGGAGCTGCATGTCAGCCTGAAAATGAGTAAAACCTCTCAGCTTCACACAGCCTTTACAGTAACTCCAATTCAAATTTTGACCAGGTGAGATCTTCCTGTCTCTGCCTTTCAAAATAAAAGTGCAGCACAATTTCAAAATAAAAGGCTGTGACGGACCGGAAAACGCCGAAATACACCTCTCCCGCGGCCACTCTGGATGTGAGTCGCGCGAGGGCCCGACAGGCTCCCGGCCCGAGCCCCTCCCGTGATTTCCGTGAGCGGGAATTGTCTGGTTTTAACTTTTGTTTCTGAGATTCAAAAGGCATAATTTGCAACAAAGGATGTGAAAGGTGAATGTAAGCCAAGGTTCTGAGACATCAGCCATTTTGGTAACATCTTCCAAAAGACTTATTTCAAGCCCTAAAGCAGTCAGACCACACAGCACAGGAAATGGAAAAAGGACAGTGATGTAATTATGGAGTGACAATGGCTACGTTTACACACGTGGACAAAATTGTTGGTACCCCTCAGTTAAAGAAGGAAAAACCCACAATTCTCACTGAAATCACTTGAAACTCACAAAAGTAACAATAAATAAAAATTTATTGAAAATTAAATCATCAAAAACAGCCATTACTTTTGAATTGTTGATTAACATAATTATTTTAAAAAACAAACTAATGAAACAGGCCTGGACAAAAATGATGGTACCTCTATAAAAGATTGAAAACTATTTGACCAGAGTGACATGATTAACTCAGGTGTGTCATTTAATTGACATCACAGGTGTTTCCAAACTCATAATCAGTCAGTCTGCCTATTTAAAGGGAGACAAGTAGTAACCCTGCTGTTTGGTGAAAAGGTGTGTACCACACTGAACATGGACAACAGAAAGCGAAGGAGAGAATTGTCCCAGGACATCCGAAAAAAAATTATAGACAAACATCTTAAAGGTAAAGGCTATAAGACCATCTCTAAACAGCTTGAAGTTCCTGTGACAACAGTGGCTCATATTATTCAGAAGTTCAAGACCCACGGGACAGTAGCCAACCTCCCTGGACGTGGCCGCAAGAGGAAAATTGATGACAAATTGAAGAGACGGATCGTTGGAATTGTATCCAAAGAGCCCAGAGCAACCTCCAAAGAAATTAAAGGTGAACTCCAAGGCCAAGGTACATCAGTGTCAGATCACACCATTCGTCGTTGTTTGAGCCAAAGTGGACTTCATGGGAGACGACCAAGGAGGACACCACTGCTGAAAAAAACTCATAAAAAAGCGAGACTGGAATTTGCAAAAATGCATGTTGACAAGCCACAAAGCTTCTGGGAGAATGTCCTTTGGACAGATGAGACCAAACTGGAGCTTTTTGGTAAGGCACATCAACTCTATGTTCATAGACTCAAAAACCAAGCATACGAAGAAAAGAACACTGTCCCTACGGTGAAACATGGAGGAGGCTCAGTAATGTTTTGGGGCTGCTTTGCTGCATCTGGCACAGGGTGTCTTGAAAGTGTGCAAGGTACGATGAAATCTGAAGACTATCAAGGCATTCTGGAGAGAAATGTGCTGCCTAGTGTCAGAAAGCTTGGTCTCAGTCGCAGGTCATGGGTCTTCCAACAGGACAACGATCCAAAACACACAGCCAAAAACACCCAAGAATGGCTGAGAGAAAAGCGTTGGACTATTCTAAAGTGGCCTTCTATGAGCCCAGATCTGAATCCCATTGAACATATGTGGAAGGAGCTGAAACATGCCATTTGGAGAAGACACCCATCAAACCTGAGACAACTGGAGCTGTTTGCTCATGAGGAGTGGGCCAAAATACCTGTTGACAGCTGCAGAACGCTCATTGACAAATACAGAAATCGTTTAATTGCAGTGATTGCCTCAAAAGGTTGTGCAACAAAATATTAAGTTATGGGTACCATCATTTTTGTCCAGCCCTATTTCATTAGTTTGTTTTTTTAAATAATTATGTTAATCAACAATTCAAAAGTGATGGCTGATTTTGATTATTTAATTTTCAATAAATTTTTATTTATTGTTACTTTTGTGAGTTTCAAGTGATTTCAGTGAGAATTGTGGGTTTTTCCTTCTTTAACTGAGGGGTACCAACAATTTTGTCCACGTGTGTATATGCAGTCAAAAACCCTTTCTTAACCGGAATATTAGCAATAACCCGGTTACGTACAGCCATGTAAACACCCGCAACACCCGAATATGCTCATATTCCGGTTTTTAAAAACCCGAGTAAGACCCCTGGGTAACTCCTTTTCTAACCCAAATATCTTGTCATATAAACGCGCATCGGAATATCCCCATAGAAAGAAACATTAATTTGCTTTCTGCGCATGTTTCATCCGAAAGGAATCTTAGTCTTTTGAGTACGGCAACTACTTGTATGCCGCGTCTGGCGCCAACCCACCGGAAATACACAAGGAGAGGTAAACAGACATGGCGAAGCCCACACACGGCACCACAGCACCACACAGCATCAGCACAGCGTCACACAACAGGAGTAACTCTGTCTGTTTAGGCATATAAGTGGGTTATTCCAAATGTTTCAGAAACTGGAATATTGACCTTAACCCGAATATTGATGGCATATAAACGGAGTCAATGTAGACAATGCAGATGGATGGTTTAGTGGTTCAGTTTTTGAAACGCAATTTATTTTTTCTTAAAGCATGATTCCTGACCTCAACCTTCAGTTAATATATTATCCATATCAAAGAAACTCTCCTAACCTTGACACAATATTTCTTTAACATAAACCCCCTTCTCTAAACCTGACCGAGTAATTTTTGTTCCTAGGCCTAACCGTTAACTGTGGCATAGATTTATTTTTCAACAGTAACTTGTAAGCCTTAGTAAGACACAGACAATGGTGAAATTCGGAAAGTAATTTGGCAAAAGTGTTGGTTGTTTTAGGTTTTTGAAAAGAAGGCCAATGCTGGTCTTGGCATAAAAACAGTCTCTGCGAATAGCTCCCATTCTGTTTGGTTTTGTTTTGACTTGACCTCATCTCCCCTTGCGCTTGGCCCAGACTCAAACTCAAAAACTGTAGACCTTGTCTTGAAATTAACTTGTACAAAAGTAATGTTGCCTTGACTACAACAGTGATTAATACAGTCAAAGACAGCAATCATGACTTTATTATGTAATCTACCCATTCCTTGAAACGTGAGGTAACGTACGTTTTGTTTTGTTTTGTTTTTTTTGCTGGAGGACACTAGAAAGTTTCCTGGCAATGTGCGTGTGTGTGCGCGTGCGCCTGTGTGTGTGTGTGTGTGTGTGTGTGTGTGTGTGTGTGTGTGTGTGTGTGTGTGTGTGTGTGTGTGTGTGTGTGTGTGTGTGTTTGTGTGTGGTCATCTGGACATAAAGAACAGCTCTATTGTCTCCATTCAAAGGTGAGGGGGACGGGGACCTGAAAAGCACCTCTCATCCAAACCCTTCCTTCTAATGGCTACACTTGACATGCAGGGGACAATTCCCTCAGCAAAGAGTGAAAAGGTGCTGGCCAGCTGAGCGGGACACTCAGCAAAAAGGAAGGAGAGACAGAGAGAGAGGCCTGAGACAGGAAGAGTGAAAGAGAGAGGGGAAGAGTAGGATATAGGGAGACATTAGAAGTGGGAGTGTGATTAAACCTGCAAAAGCAAATGTGATGATCTTTTCTGTTTTATTTGCTGCATATTTTTCTCTGTATGTGTTTATCTTCTGTTCAGAGGTGAAAGATACAGAAATTAAGTTCAAGGGGTGTGTTTGTCAAAAAATGTGTCTTATGGAGGTGAGTGGGGCCATTAGGAGGGCATGGGATCTTTAAAAATCACATCCTCTAGAGCCCAGGGCATGCTATGAGAGGAATACCAAGCTATGGGAACAATGGGGAGAGGGCCGAGTCACCCCTGCCCACCAGCAATTCACCACACTGGCCACTCAAAGGGCAACAACCAACATTGCACCTCACACTAGTCGGACAGAGCATGTCTTTCTGTTTTCCTCTTTCTACCATCACGAACAATTCATACTCATGTTTAAAAGTTACAATTAATGTAGTCACATCAAGGAAAAAGTTAGATCAGCATTAATCACTATTTGATTTTACTTAGACTGAAAGAATTGACTTGTATCGTGAGAGTGTTGCTACGAGTACCAAAATCAGAGAGAATTAACACTGGCAGTGCAAATTTTTATACGGTGATGTAGTGGTGTCTTTATCAGTGATATACTGCAGCTTCAACAAACTTACAAGATACGTGACTTTTCTGCTTAATTTTAAAGAAATGCAAAGTGGAATGGGATTTAGGCACTTACTGCACTCAATGTGTAGACTAATTTAAAGGAAGGCTACATAAGTAGCATGAGTAAATGTGTGTTTCTTACTCCGTTGCATTTATTTGACAGCTTCTGTGATAATTCTCTTTAAGATTAAGATTTTACACGATGGCTGTTAAGGAATGATGCACTTTCCAAAATGACTGTCAAGAGATATAAAACAATTCAAACTAGCTACACGCATTGAAATATTGACATGACAGCAACAGCAGTAATAGCCCAAGAGTATAGTATAACACATCAGCAATTTTCTGAATTAAAAGATATTTTATGCACATTTGCAATGCACAACCTTGACTTGTAGTGGAGAAATTTTATTTTTGCAGAGAGCTTGTTCACTGTCTGCTGGTATAATGTTTTGTGACGATATTCCCAATGTATTGTCTGTTTCTGGAGATTCTCCTTTAGCTTGTAGCAGTCCTTGTGGTAAGAGTTGGCAGACTTTTTCTTGTTGACAAAATGTGTTTATATGTTGATGCTGTATTTGTATTTGTGTGAGCTATGACATATTTTTTAAAGAAATGACAAGTGGAAGGACATTTGTTTTACTGAGTACTTCTGAGTACTTTTGTTGCAACATTTTCTCCCAAATATTACATTCCTATACAACTACACTACAGTCTTATTTACTTTTTCAAATAAATGTAATTTCATTTTAAAACAAATGTATTTTCTCTAAGAAAGGTAAGATTGTGATGTAGTGGGAGAGATTTGCAGTTTCAAAGACCCACAAAGTCCACATCAGTAGCATGGGAATATGGAGACACAAGTCAGCCACATAATCTCCACCCAGGGGACTGGGTTTTGCATTCTGTATGATACCGTTCTTCTTTGACTAAAGTTATATTTTCACTTTACCTTTGGTTTTCACTCATTCTTTGGTTACGTTTAAACATCAAAACGATGTGGTTAGTTTTGGGGAAAAAAATCACACAATTTGGGTTAATATGCATCCTTTCACAACATGTTTGAAGCTTCACTTTCATTTTGTGAGTCACCAAGGGGGAGAGGTCATTTAATATACGCTCACCGGCCACTTTATTAGATACACCTATTCAATTGCTTGTTAACACAAATATCTGTCCCTCTCAGCCCGCCGGCCAGCAGGCAGATGGGTCCCCCCTCAAAAAGAGTTGGGTTCTGCTCAAGGTTTCTTTTTCTTGTCATTGTTGCCTTAGGGCTTGGTCTGAGGGTTCAGGCATATAAGTTCTATAAAGCGTCTTGAGACAATCTGACCTGTAATTGGCACTATATAAATAAAATTGAATTGATTGAATTTAATCAGCCATCACATGGGTACAACTCAATGCCTTTAACCATGTAGATGTGGTCAAGACAACTTGCTGAAGTTCAAATCCAGCATCAGAATGGAAAAGAAAGGGGATTTAAGTGACTTTGAACGTGGCATGATTTTTTTTAATATATATATTTTGGTTTTGCTATTTTCAGCTTTATTTGATAGTTACAGTGAAGGCAGACAGGAAACGGGGGAGAAGAGTAGGGGAAAGACATGCAGCAAAGGGCTGCAAGCAAGAATCGAACCTGGGCCGCTGTGTCGAAGACCAGTCCCTATACATGAGTTGCCCGCTTAACTTATTGAGCTATAGGGGTGCCCCTGAATGTGGCATGATTGTTGTGCCAGATGGACTGGTCTGAGTATTTCAGAAACTGCTGATCTACTGAGATTTTCATGCACAACCATCTCTAGGGTTTACAGAGAATGGTCCGAAAAGAGAAAATATCCAGTGAGAGGCAGTTATGTGGATGACAATAGCTTGTTGATGTGAGAGATCAGAGAAGAATGGGTAGACTTGTCCAAGATGATAGAAAGGCAACAGTAACTCAAATAACCATTCGTTATAATCGCAGAATACCAGCGTCACATACGGCCTCATATGAACACAGCAGCAATTAAACTTTTATTAAAACCAGATAAAGACCCGACCCTTCCGTCAAGTTATCGCCCGATATCACTAATTAACACCGACATTAAAATAATTGCAAAGGCCTTGGCATCTAGACTAGAGACAGTAATTTCAACAATTATTCATAATGATCAAACCGGCTTTATTAAAGGTCGACACTCTACCAACAACGTAAGAAGGCTCTTAAATTTGATTAACATGTCACAGCGGCAGGACAAAAAGGCAGTTATCATATCGTTGGATGCAGAAAAGCCTTTGACAAAGTTAACTGGTCCTTTCCTCTTTGCTGTTCTAAATAAGCTTGGCTTTGGAGAGTCATTTATTCACTGGGTATCAGCACTATATGATTCTCCCAAAGCTACTGTCACCACTAATTCAATTCATTCAATTCCAATTTATTTATATAGCGTCAATTACAGTCAACTCGTCTCAGACCTTTACAGAACCCAAATGCCTGACCCCCAGAGCAAGCCCAAAGGCGACAGTGGCAAGGAAAAACACCCTTTTAACAGGGAAGAAACCTCGAGCAGAACCCGGCTAATGGAATCGCCTCTAAGATTTCACCTTACAGAGAGGCACCAGACAGGGCTGTCCACTCTCTCCTTTGTTATTTGCGATATTCATTGAGCCGTTGGCAACAGCTGTGCGCCAGGATGTCAGGATCCAAGGAATCCGCTCTGGGGCAACAGAACACAAAATTAATTTATACGCAGATGATATATTACTTTATTTAGAAGAACCGGCTATTTCATTAAGGGAAGTATTTAATTTAATAACTACATTTTCAGAGTTATCAGATTATTCCATAAATTGGACAAAATCAACATTACTTCCGATCACAGAAAATTCATGGAGTCCTGCAGACCAGGACCCTCACTACTCTTTCCCTACAGGCAACTTAAAATACTTAGGCATAAAAATTTCACCTAAATTATCTGAATTAGCTCACTTAAATTTTTCCCCATTACTGGATAACATCACCAATGACCTACAGCGCTGGAACAATCTCCCTATATCTCTTATGGGACGAATAGCTACTATCAAAATGAAAATCCTACCAAAATAAATTACTTCTTTGCAATGATTCCATTCAAACCAACGTCCACATCCTTGTTATAATAGAGAAGGCAAATTTAACCACATTGTCCTTTTGGTTCTCGCCATATCATGTTGTTACATATCTTATTACTTCTCTCTTGATGGCTTTTCTTGGCAAGGGTATACCACATCAAAGCAAGTGAATTAGCTTAAGATGGGGCGTTAGTTGAGGTGATAAAATAAAAGCAAAGGGCTGGCTCACAATATATGTTCTTGTTTGTTATTATGGAAAAACGTTTAACATAAAGATTGAGTAGTAACCTAAAAGTGGCGGCATGGAGGGAGTTGAGTGTTTGAGATCTAAATCTCGAACTGATACTTTATCATTGCTCGTTCATGCATTCGGCATGTTAAGGGCGGGATTCACTTGCGGGTGCAAGATAAGCTTCAAATATAATAGTTAGGGATAGGCAGTTTAATGCTGGTAACATAAAAATAGGGCAATATCTCACAACTTGTACTAGTGTTTTATTGCACTAAACAAGAGACCACCTTCTTTCATAACATAGTTAGACTCGCAATATGTCAAATGACAGTTAATGAGCAAGAAGCCTTGATTTAACTAGTGGAAAAAGCATCAAGACTTTAAGACCGTTGATTAGGAAATAAAGTGAACAGATGCTGGAAACTGTCATGAAAGTTGTATTTTTGATTGCCTGATATCAATAGAATTAATTATTAATTTCTTGGCACTAGAGGCTACTTTATTCCGGCTCGTCTTGTTTCAGTACTCAACCACCACCATCCAAGAATAAACTATTGCTTTTCCGCTGATTGTTCAGACTTCTTAAAGTTGTAATTATGAGTCAGGACATGATCATAGCAGGTGAAAAATAAGGGAAAAAGAATTGCTATCAGTACAGGAATAATAGCTTTGGAAATATAACTAATTTAAAATTTACAATATCAATTAGTAAACCGGCAGTGCTGAAGAACGGACAGGGTAGATGGAATGGTATGGACTATGCAGGCCTGTTGACGACCTATTTTTTCTTTACCTCATGTTGCCACTTTTTTCTCTCTCATCTATCCACACTCAGTGAACCGTGCTTGAAGTGTGCATTCGATTTCTTTGTTTGGGGTGGTCTGTTTGCTATGAAGCCAACAAGCCCACAATGTCCTACTACGTATGCATGCTTTCATGTGAGATGTCAACTAGTGCAAATTCAAGAGACTTTTATTTATTTTCTAAGCGTACAACGTGTGATGGTGGGTCTAGTTTGGGCAACCCTCGCCAATGTTTGTGATGGCTCTTCATTCGTGGATATCGGCAGAATAGGGAATATTGACTACGGAAGGCGTGGCATGCTTAGGGTCAGTAGGGGGCTCAGTCTGAATCAAGATGTTCTGATTTATGCCAGAAAGGGAGGAGAAGGAAGACTCATCACGTTGTCGTAAGTTTTGGAAGAGACAGTAATAAATTCATATTAAACAGAAATTATCAATTTATGCACTTATGATTCAGAAGAAAGCACCCACCGTCATGGTTTATTAATGTTGACTAAAGAACTGAGAGATTTCGTGACATAGATGGTCTTTTAACAATCTCACTTTCCTTTTATAGGATCTCTTTGGATAAGTGATAGTTTGCACGGTTTTTTTGTTGTTTGAAAAATAGAAAAATGATGCTGCGTTAAATAGTGTCTGGTAGAAAGCTGTGAAAAGTGTTAGTAAAGATTTTTGACAGGGTGAACAGTTTTTTCCTGGGTCAACTGGAGAATTTTTCGGTTTTACTATTTAGGTATAACTGTGATTTTTTCCAGTGGTGGATTCTGAATACCTAAGCCAACACTTAACCATGGTCGTATTGCACTGTTGGAGATTTCTCACTAGAAATGATTGATGACTTTTAGAGATGGTGTTGGCGTATCCTTAAGTTAGCGTTGGTGTCTATGGTGTCATATTACATGTGACATGGCTAGTGGTCCTGACATTTGGCTTACGGGTAAATGTGAATAAGGCAGACTGCGGACTATAAGATAACAAAAACCTACTTATACTCACTAAGCTGTTGTTGAAAACATCAATCAAAGTAAGAATCATTGCTGTTTCTTGTTTCTTTAATTAGTAGACTGATCAGTGATTCATAGGCAGAGTTTATTTGCTTTAGGAAAAGAAATAGTCTGTTCTTTAGTTTCATTACTATCTTTCTTACAAACACATTGAGATTCGATGCATGGTTTAAGCTGTTTGGGAGGTTTAATTTAAATGTTTTCATGATTTGGCACACTTATCTGTTCAAAATTGGTCAGAGCAGCCTAATCTCATAAAATAGAATACTCCCAAAATTTGTGACGTGTGCAAAAAAAGATGTCTAAATCTTTTTATTACTTTTTTTTATTACTTCCTATTTCAAAGCACAAAAAATATAATCCTTATATATGTATTTATGATACCCCTATAATGTGTGTTATCATTGTTAATAAGTTACCTGCAACTAGAATTTGGTGGTAATTTAATGATTACAGAGATTGATTCTGTATGTGAAAGATCTATATGACAATAACATACCACTGCATTTTGACATGACAATTTTCAGATTTAGTAACAGATCAAACTTTTCAAAAAAATAAAAAGATATCTCTGACAGGTTAGAGTTAGGGTTAGGTTTAAGTGGGGGGGTTAGGTTAGGGAGGACTCAACTTGAAGAAGGTTAGGTTAGGGGTTAACGTATGAATAATTCACTTGCGTTCTAAACTGTGTACTGGGGTGTGAGCAGTTCATCTGTCTGAGTTGAGAGTGTTCTGTTTGTCAGTGACCATAATCCATTGATTAAACAATACTAATTAGAATCTATCGTGCCATTCTGAATTAAATGTACAGCAAATTATGGTCTCAGCAATTAGGATTGTGCACTATTTATACATAGTATAGTGTATAGTTATGGGCTGTTATTGAAGGAGTTTTGAGAGATGGAGAAAAGCTATTCTACATTAGTGAACAGACTTAAAATGTGATGAGATTATTCACTGGTACAGCGTAGAGACTTGATAATGTTGTACATAAGTCACACTATGGTATTTTCACATTGGAAGGCATTCAGAGAGACTGTTTGTGTGATGAATGACAGTACTGAGGAAGGGGTGGGGGCGCGAAATATCAGAGTGGTTGCGGGAAAACTTGAAGCTCACGACAAAAGCAGCGACCAAATAATGTCTGCCATCCTGAAGGAAACAGGTAGACGTTAGGTTGATGCAGTGGTGGGACTGTGGGGTGAGTAGATTTGTGTACTGAGTTGTGGTGAGGATAGAGGGAATTAGGAGGGACTGGTCCTCAGACTGCATACACAAACATTACTATATGTTTGTTCATGAGCGAATGGGTGGAAAGTGTGTGCATTAACACGCTGGCAACAACGGCAGGCTTTGGGCTGGACACTAGGGCTCCATAGAGGATCGTCTCAAGCCTCCCTCGACTATAAATTTACAGTGTTTAGCATTAGGTGAGATATTAGCAGGTTAAAATAAGCATTCTGGCTGGCTGTAGATGTGGAGGCCTTGGGCCTGTTGGCACTAACTCGATAATAACTATTTTAAGTTGCAGACTTGCAATGCTAATTGAATTCTTTTGAATTGCGATTTATTTAAAATCAACAAAGTGTTCAGTCCTGATTTGCAAATAAACTGAATTTGCACTTGTTGTCAAAGCATAATGCCAGAAATGCCCCATCTCACATTCACGATGTGCTTTTTTCTCACAAACAGTATGTATTATTTTAAATAACGATTACGTTTCACTTCAAATTTAACAAACGACATCAACAGAGCTTGAAACTGGTAAGAGAAGGTCTCGAGTGAGCATCGTGATAAAATCTTGTGTCAGTCTCAGACAGTTTTTCACTCAGGCAGAAGCTTAGAAAGCTTGTTTTGTTTGCTTAGTTTGTAAATGTTTATACCTGTATGTGGTAGTGGTTAGCTATTTAGATAGTACTGTCTATCTTGCCTGCAAATAGGGCTACGTCTACTCTTCACCTTTACTGTTTTAAATACGCATGTAGAAAGAATAAAATAAATTAGATGAAATGCTGTGAGTTAACTTACATGCAAACAAAGTTTAGGGGCACCCAGGCAATATTCATGTTTTCCATGAAAGTCACACTTTATATGTTTCACATATTGCACAAGGGTTTTCATAATATCAATTAGCCTTTCAAACGATTAGCTAAGACGATGTACTTAGAACGGAGTGACGGTTGCTGGGATGGTCCTCTGTACCCCTTATGTGGTTATTTCTAGAAATCATCTTTTCTCTGACTGGTCATTCGGACTGGAATTTCTGATGATTAATGTTATTATATTGAAAATATCGCTTTTCTTTCAAAATAGGACATTTTCTAAGTGATGCAACTTTTGAACAGAATGTACATTTGTGTTTACCTTACAGAATCATGTACACTGATTAGTTTTAAGTACTGTAGGAAATTGAATCGCAGTGATTCTAGCTGTTTACGTCTTTCATTTGTAATACGTGATTTTGATGATTTGAAAACAACCATGTGATTTGGATTTAACAGTATAGAGAATGACAATCCAGCTGCAAGACTTTCAAACAATTACAATAAAGTTCACACTTATATGCAGTAAGACCAGTCAAATGTTTCATCGTGTCTTGGCTGTGCTGCTGTGGTCATTCAGAGCAAGATGCTATTTTTTTCTGTCGAGCAGAGACTACATGTTCACAGTTTCAAGGAATTTGGAAAGTTTGTATTTTTCATACATTTTTGAGAAGTTTTTTGGATTTTGAGCTGAGCTCTTGGCTGTTTTTTGTCTATTCACCTACAGCGACTATCAGACAGACTCCTCATCTGCTGTTGTATAACTCTATTAGCTTCACTGTTCTCGTTAAACTTAGGAAGAGTATTCTGGAGAGATGTGAAATTGGAATTGGCTTTCATTCACAAAAGCCATGAATACAAATTGGATTTCAGTGGTTCTTTTTCATTAACCTAAAAGGCTTATAAAAGGTAAATACATTATTTTATTTTTGCCACAGTGTCTATTGCCAGTTTTTTTAATCATTGTTTTTGGTTAATCGCTAGATCTAGTCTTTGCAGGTGTCTTGCATGATCTCAGGTGCTGTGATGGCGACTTAAGTGCTAGCAGCTAGATATTCTAGGTTAGCGGACCCATATAACAGTGCTTTCTATTCACAAAGGTCCATTTCAGTAAAAAGCACAAGCAATGCTGTGAAAATATATAGACAATAACCACATAGGTGCATTCCTCACTTGGTTCTTTTTTTAATTTATTTTCTTTACTGTATCAGTGTGCACTGCACGCGCGCTGTAATTATGCTCTCTATATAAATCGATCCACATTACAATCACTGGCTTCAGTCCACAGAGCATGGTGCACCATATAGACACGCACTCATATATAGTAACACTGCATATTCACACACTGTGCGTCGCACGGCTGTGGCAACACTGTTTTCTAATCTGCGGAAGTACTGTGTATGGGAGAGTGCTTTCAAGAACCTTATATAGAATATGATTCCAATCGGTTGTGATAAGCTAGAGATATGAGTATGTGCTCCTCATTAAACTATAAACTCTTCAGTGGTGAAGTGTGTGTGGTTGGTGAATATTGTTCCAGGTAAATTAGGTTAGATCAGGATCACCATTGGAACAACACTGAGCATAAAAAAAAAAAAAAAAAAAAAAGCTTTTATTGTACTTAGTGTTTGAGGTTGAGCATGTAGAAAATTTCGCTTTGTTGCTGGAGGCATACGAATTCTTTTGGAGGTGAAGCAGATGTATAGACTGAAGTGGTGGTTTAAAGGTGGAGGTAGAGGGTGGTGTTGTGGGCACCATGGCCAGGGCGCGCCAGGCCTACAGGCGTTGGTGAGGCTGTTTCCTGCTTTAAAAGGGGGGAATATTAATACAGATTTTCCTGTTAAACTGATATTACACAGACTCACCTCATTATAAAAATAGAAATTGTAATGGAAGGAGCTGCATTTTTCTTATTAGAATGAACTCTCATTCACGAGTGGATCTACCAACATCTTTTTTGTAGTTTATTTACTCTCACCTTTTTGGTTTAGAAAGATTGCCATTAGTTATGGCTAAACAGACGAATCCAAAGTTTTATAATTCCAGGCCAACTACTACTCATTTGCCATTGAACTTCCCAGGGGCCTTTTAACTGAGTCCTATGCATGTGCTTTTAAACTCGCCACCTCCAAACAAAGCTTGGAGTAGGACCCATGCTATGTGTAGGTCTGGATGGTGATTATGGGTGGTGCCATGGTCATTTTGGTTGGGGTTGTGAGTTCTACCGCAAAGAGTCGTGGGTGGCAGACATATTGAAGCATGGAGGTTGACATGCAGATGTGTTTGTGTGGGTCAATCTGCAGGTGAGTGTGAATGGCTTTGTGGTTTCCTGCTTTCGGTTGTGATGTCCTGCTTGTGAAATTAATACAGTGAGGCGTACAATCCTGTCCTCACATGGGAAACAGCAATCTGTTGGTCCCAACACAGGTTGTCCTTGTCATATATAGGAGTAGTCTACATGTCTAGAAGTTTAAAGATGATATAGCTTCATACGTATCTTTAAAACATAGTCTTCTTTGAATTCATGGGAAGCCAGTCACACTTATTTTCTTGTGCTTTTTAGTTAGAGATTTGATTTAAAATATTAGTAAGAACAGTTTATAGGCAGGCCATGAACTCTACCTTTGTGAGTCAGCTTGTTCTTTTTTGGTATTCTGAAATCAATTTGTTTAAATTGCCTCCATATTAACTTGCCAAGTAAACAGTCCTAAAGAGATTGTCTTCACAGTAATTCAGAGAATGATTGGGCCGATTCATATTATAAGAGGAAGCGATGTTAAATAGGGGTGCTGTGTGTGTGGAAAGATGCGGGAATAGAGTGTAGCCTGAATGGAGTGACTCCTTAGAATGCTTGCAGCTGAACTTCTTCAAACATGGTATTCAGGATACCGCTGGTTTCTTACTGAGGCAGACTGACTTTTCAGAATCAGGACAGATGATTTTAATTCCTGCAGGGCAACTGTTTTATAACAATTGTTCAACGTTGAGAAAGTTTTAAAATTTATAGTATGTGGGCTACAGAAAGCACTAGGTTTAACATGATGAACTGAGCCCTGGTGTAATTAATTCTAGTAATAAATTGCTGATCAGCATTTCGAAGAGCTTCAGTTTAAAAAAAAAATTAAAGAATAATGCCTTTTTGGATAGTCTAGAATATTTCTCAATCAAATTACAACTTCAGAAAAAAAAGTCCAGTTTGTTTTACTGTAGCTCTTAAAGTTACGATGACTGCATGAGTGAGAATCTAACAGCTGCAGCTCATTAATAAAGAGTTAACATGGCATGAAAACAAGAGACCTAGTCTCTCATCCAGCTCCAGCAGAATGAAATAAGTTATATCTGAATGCAAATAGGAACAGCTTTATCAGGCTGCATACGTCAATTTTACATAGTTCTCAATTAGTTAACAGAGAGACAGGCACAATTTAAATAGATATCCAGATATGTTCTATGAGCTGATTCCTTTTGAATACATGTAATGGTGGAGAAAAATGTCAAGTCAATTTCCAATGGCTGTGCTGTTTTTGCTTGTGTCGCGTTTTTCCAGCCCAAGGCTGACGCTCGACTGAGCAGGAAGCGGGCACTGTCCATCTCACCACTGTCAGATGCCAGCATTGACTTGCAGACCATGATCCGCACCTACACCAATCCTTAGTGGCTACTAACAACTCCGCTCCAGCTCACTGCAAGCTCCTAGGGCACCTTTCAGTTGGGGGATCAGGTATTACTCAGTGTGTATGCAGGTTATTTAACAAACACATAGACATTGAGCATAGCATAAATCTAACTGTTGATCAGCATATCTGTCAGTAGGACTATAAGAACAAACTATTATGCTAGTGCTTTGCAACTGACAGTTGGGTCAATTAACTGTAATTGATTTATAGTAATCTACTGCAGGTTTAGTTAGTGCTATTGACAAAAATCTCCGTCTAACATTCCTCTCTATTCACACGCAGCCCACATTCGTTTCCCATCCCATCAACCCAGTGGCCTACCAGAGCTACTGTCCCAGCAGGGGGTCTCAATGCTTCGGCCACACACCCCCTCTCATTCAACGTCGGCGTCGTCTTTCTCTGTCGTCGCACCCCTCACGCTTCACCTATGTCCACCACAACACGTCCAACTCTAGCCAAACCAGGTGGAATTTGAGTACACTTGTGTGTTGGTTCAGGTTTGAAAGGTTGTGTCATAACCATTTGGTTACTTTTCATTTCATTGCTCCTAACCATGACGTTTCTTTATATGTGCCAGAGTACCTGGTACCCTTTGCTGTCCAGGCTCATTCGAGCGGGATGAGTGATAAGGGAGCAGAGAGATGCTCTTCTTAGAGCAGTGAACCCGAACACAACATTGGATAACTGTTACACGAAATAGACCTATCTGCAGACTTTATGCCTGATACAGTAAATACACTCCCTGCCAGCATACACTCACAGTGGCTATGGCGTTCTGCTAACATTACTTCTAACACACTTCCAACAGATAGTGAATCCCTACTTACAAAAACAAGGACGGACTGGACTACATGCACTCAGGTTACACAGGCACTTTTTAAAAAGAGAGGCTTGGTTGGTAACAGATAAAATCTATTTGTCTTAATAAATAGGGATTATTATATTATTAGAATTAATAATATAATTTATTTTATTGAAGACAAAAACTTATGCCAATCAGGAGCTGAAAATATTTGTTTGTATTTACTTCTCTGTAGGCACTGTCAGATGTAATTCCTACTTAGCATTATAACTATCATTCAGCAGCAGCTAGCGATGGCCAGGACTAATGATCCCATTACTATTAAATGTATATTTTTTTAGAGCTAAAGCGATTAAAATTGGTCATGGTTTTCCAACAACTAATCTAAACACACGATAGCAAAATGACAAACAGATTTGACGGCTGGAACCAGCAGGTGAATTTTGTCATGAATGAAATATTTTTGTAATAAGTCTCAGGTCAGAAATATGCAGAAGCGCTGCTGTATACACTGCAGGTTATAAGAGAGTGAATCAGTGAATATTTGCACCTTATTGCATTTGCTCCTTCACACACAAACAGTGGCACACTCCCATCAACACATAAGCAACAACTTCAGCTTTATTTCAAGTGATCAGAACCATATTTCTTTTGGTTCCAGCCTGAATGAATCATCAAGGCCCCAGAAATGTACCTGAGGTATAGCGTCTGGGTGGGATTAGAAGATTCCTTTCCGATGTTGGACCCCTCAATGAACTTCAATACACACACACACACACATCATTATTTCCTTTCTTTCCATCCTCATTAGCATTTAACAGCTTCTGAGTCTTTGCTTCTGTTGTGTTCAGAATGAGTCGGCAGATCAAAGCACACACACCACACACACACACACACCAACAACGCACACACCACCACACACACACACCTCCCAAACCGACCTGCCTCCTCCCCAATCCATAGTGACGGTAATAACTCCTTCTTTCATATTTCCTTGTGGCTTTGGCGATCATAAAGCAGTCTAAATTGTTTAGTCTCGGAGCGGTCCTAGTCTGACTTATGGACTGCGGTGCTGGCGAACCAAGACTCTCAATCTCATTGCAATGAAGTTGAAAAAAAAAAAAGCATGGTAGCTTTGTGACTTAGAGATCTGATTTCCGTTGCTGTCTGTGGTGTGAAAAAGACAGCAGTGAACTGAGTGGAATCTGGTGGTTTAATTCTTGAGTGATTGTTTAAATTATAGGTGAGTGAGAGGGAGATAATGGATGTATGGATGGATGAATGGTGAAATTGTTGGGATTTAGAGTGATTGGATGATAAATTATGAATGAGTGGGTGCTGGTGGGGAAATGGGTACAGGTTGAACAGCAAGGTTGTGCCTCTTTTACATTCAGCAACTTATATCCACTGCAGTAAAAACGCGTGTCCCTAAATCCCTCTGGTCTGATGTTGGTGTCTTAAGAATGCCAGTGGCGAGTGAGCAGCAGTCAACCCATTGACTACACAGAGGTCAAAGGTTAAAACTGAGCAGAAGGGTCACCCTATTCACATCTCTCAGTGTGAGAAATAGTTGACATAAGTAGACACATCAGCAATTCTGTTTAGCTCACCAGCAGTGGTTAAGATTTTAGTTGTTTGATTGCAACAACTTTCAAAAAACTCTAAGCAATACCAGACATTTTTTCTTACTTAGCTATCTCTGTCTGCTCAGCTGCTTACGGTGGGACAATAGCCCTGTTTTTAAGTGTAGTTGCTATTGGCTCTAATTGATTATAGGTACTGATTAAAATGCAGCTTTAATCAGTGTGTCACACAATAAGTCAAGTAACAATTCTTACTGTCATTGATTAAAAGCAGAAGATAGAAGAAGAGAAATAGTACAGAATGTGTCTTTACTATTGATACACGATCTGGGTAAAGATTCTGTCTGTGTTTGCAAGTTTATTCCAGTCATTTATAACCTTTAACGGTTAAAATAAGTGTGCATACTGTTTGTTAGCCCCTTCTGACAAAGTGCTGTACTGTGTTCATCAGGACATGGCGGGGGGATCTTGACTGAGTGAAGATCTGATAAAGATGATTGCAAAAGGAGCCCGAGCCATATATGAGACAACTGCCCTGGGAGGCTGTTCCAAGGAGTATACACCAGGACAGCTTGTCATGTGAGTGAAGCTTGGTGAAATTGGTGTC